>NW_024752202.1:0-9972 GCF_018991925.1 Homarus americanus
GGAGAGGATGGTCATATATCCCCTTTTACGGGACAGGTGTGTACGTGATGTGAATAACCTGTACTGTATACTACTTCCTGTCCCCTCCCAAGGTCTGTGTCGTGTTGTATACTCAATATGTCAATAGTAGTTAAAGAAATACTCAATACTGACGCTTAAGAGGGTGGTATAGGCAGACGGGATATGTATTCATGTTGTTGGTATATACAATATGTGTATGTATTTAATTATACCCATATCATATGACATAAATTAAAATATTAAGAGGGTAGGTATCGACAAGAGGATATTCTAATATGTATGAGAATATTATCGTCGGTGTCACTAATATTTACGTGTATTTATCTACATGTATTGTTATCACCCAGAGGTACGTGATAGCCAAAGTGGGAGGAGTGAAGGACAATGGGTTGGTATTGAGATAATTGATATATTATTATGTGGGGCTGGCAACAAGTCGATCTATTGTGTATTTAGAGAAGAAGAGGCGATATTTCATGACAAGTGACGTGAGTGTGTAGGGGAGTGTTATTGTGTGGGCAGTGTTGTGGGTGAAGAATTGATGTGAGGGAGTGTTGGTGTGCGGGAGGAAGGGTAAACGGGAAAAGAGAGACTGGTGGTAACTTGGCATCAGTTGATAAGCAAAACAGTAACAATAATAAACATAAAATCCTTTAAACAAAGAAAACACAGATAAACACCGAAGACAAGAGAAGATAAGAAAAACAAAAGTAATAAGAGTAAAATATTCAAATTTGGGTAAGATAATAAGATAAGTGACTGCTGGACAGGACCATAAGACATGGTACCTTGTGGAGGGTCTAGTTAGGAGTTTATTTTTACAGCATAACATAGTGGTCGAGGTTCCAGGTCATAGTTATTTATTTTAGTCGAGTAAATTTTCTCGGGATATGAAGGATAAAAATGGTGTGTGTGTGTGTGTGTGTGTGTGTTATAATCTTAAAGCGTTCACGTATATGTAAAAGCTTGTGAACCCGGACCATTACGCTTTATAAACTCTCACCATCACCCTACCACATCACCATTAAAACTCACCATCACCTCTTCTCTTATAACTCACCACTACGTCACCATCATTCTTATTAGCTATCTTTTTTATCATTACTTCTTCATTCATACTTCAGTGGTGCACCATTATCACCTCACCATCTTTTCGCCATCATTTTAGCAAGTTCACTAGTAACCCTTCACCAGCATCGGTCCTCTAGTGAATAGTTCCTCCAGTTACCTCACCATCATTTCACCATAATATCACCATTCTCATCGTTACCTCACTGTGGCCCTCCCAACAACTTCACCATCTATTCACCATCACCATCTCCTTTTACTATTGCCTCAACATCACCATCACCTCACCATTACTTCACCATAACACCAGGGTCCGTTGCTACCCACACGATGACGTCATCATCTCTGATATCTGCAACGCGGACAATTTTTCTACTCCATGTCCGGTGCTTCTGGCTCGTGTGAGTAACCATAGTGTAGGTGTAGACAGCGGTGGTGAGAGAAAATAGAGTGCACTTGGTAGGCCTCTCCATTGTGGGTGACAGTATGAAAGACAGACAGACAGACATTATCGTGCCATGTTGTTTACCATATCATCACTCATAATATTTAAAGTGTTTACCATGGAAGCTGTGACCCCCCCCCCTCCCTCCCCACATCAATGGCTGCCGAGTTGCGCTGTGACGTGATCCAGGTTTATGGTGGTTACTCCTCCTTTTGGTCTTAACCCGGAAATAGATGTTTATTCTATTTGACAGTCGGTTCATGTGTAAGTTTGTTAATTGCACACCCACACACACACACATATATATGAAGGTGTATTGACGTATGGTACACAATGGAGTGGAGCACGATCATTGCCACCGTATCACCACCACAATCACACCATCATCACTACCACCATATAACCACCACTACGACCACCATTACCACACAACACCACTACCACACCACCACCACCACTACGACCACCATTACCACACCACCACCACAGCCACACAACCACACCACACAGAACAATCAGTATATTATTTTCACCATCCTGTGAAATAACTACCCAACGTTACCAAGAGACTCGCGTAAGCCTGATGAATCGGTCGGTATCCTTTGGTGGCACTTATTTAGTCGCTACCTAACCCAGTGTCTTGAACCTTCGGTCAATACCTCGACCACAGACTGTACCGAATATTTGCTGGCTAAACTGACCTCCCAAATATTATAGGTTCAGTGTCCATACTAGTGATAATAGCAGCTAGTTCCTCGGTAGCCTGATGTCTTAGATTATAGGTCAGTAGTGGTACTTAGTTGCCAGCATGAAGGGTGAGTGGTATCCTTGACTGGTCAGGATGCCTCCTTGGTGGATTTTTTTGTTATCACATAATGTGTGTGTGGGGGGGAGGGGGGCATTGTCACCTCCCTCTCTCTGACCTTGGACGCTGGTGCACCGTACTGCTGTGGGTCGGCCATCGTTCATCTGAGTCACCCACTTGTGGCTTGCTTAATGCGATCATTACCTCCATTACCGCCACCATGTGAGCTGAGGGCGAAAAGTTGGATGAAAGTAAAGACGTATCAAGTTTACAGAAAATATAGAACAAGGTGACAATAAAGGTAGACGTAGCCTTCTCCTTTCCGCGTACCGACAAAATCCAATTGGTCATAATGCTGGCAGTTACTGTGTTTACAACTCGTATAGAGATGGATTCACGTCGGGTGGAAACGTGTAATCCAGCGTCCCCTCCCACGAGGCAATGATGTGACTTTACCCCCTGATTAGTGTCATCTTGCTCCAGGGAACAGGTAAGTCATCCTCTTCAAAAGGTCAAAGCATCGTGCTCTACAGATATAAGTCATGGGGTTCAAGGGACTGTGTTAAAGTGATTTAATTAATGAACTAATTTATTGTTTTCAGGGAGTTAAAACATCTGTAGAGATGGGTTAAGAGAAGTAATGACAAGCTACTAAATATTCTTTCTCGGTATTTACATAAGTTTTGTACACGTATGAATGTTATCCACATATACAGTACATACTGTATATACGAGATTTTTCGTTCTCTTATCATTATTTTTCTTTCTAATTAATCTGTAGCATCAGGTGACAGTTAAGCTGATAGACCTCACCTGAGCCGCATTAGAGCTTCTCTAATGGCAGTAGATTTATTTTTACAAACAATTTTAACTCTCAGAATACGAGTATTCCAGATAATTACGGAGTGATTTGTTATCCTAACAGCCCCTTATAGTGATGCAGTTTGGTTTAATTTATCTGTCTATCTCTGTTTATTTTTGTCCAATCCGTTTGTCTGTACTCCCACAACATCTATCTGTCTGTCTGTATATGAAGTCAGGTCTAGTATTCTAGCTTAAGTCATGTACGGAGTCCGAATATCAACAAGACCTCACGTGGCCTCCCCTTACTACCCTGATGACTTAAGCTTTAGGTATCGTAGAGGAAGATAGTGATCAGAGGCCAGGCAGCGACACTCTGAGTGATGGTACTCGTTAGCGCGAAGTAATAACTTGGTTGAGTTACAGCTCGACTTATGTAACTCTGACGCACATAACTAGACGTCACTAATTGGGTAGTTTGGGTGTCCAGTGTTTACCTATTGTCTTAAGGCGGGGTTGCCAGCAATATTGTCTTAAGGTTAAGGATGGATAATATCTCTGTCTTCCTCGATATAAAGAAATATTTATCTTTTACTTTACTTAAGACCAGTAAGAGTGGGGGTTGTGTTGTGTTCATTACTGGAGTTATTATGTAATACTTAGGTCCTTGGCCTTGTTCACACAGCATATGAACAGCAAGAGGAACACAGGTTTAAATGTAAGGTTCGTCTTCCTGGCCGCCTCCCGTTGTTGTTGTTGTTGAGATTGTCGGACCGCAGTCCGACACGGGCCTTTGCCTATAGGCGGCCCGTTTGGTGGTTCCGGCTGGAGCTCCAGGAGCAGCCAGACCGGATTGGGATTAGAGGTGGTCCCACCTGCAGGCCGCCTCCCGCATTGACCTCACCCTTATCCTTCCCGCTACCTTTGAAAGACGTAGGAATCCTTCTTGGCCACTATTGGTAGAGAAAGAGCGAGAAATCGATCCCTCGAC
Source organism: Homarus americanus (assembly GCF_018991925.1). Classification (NCBI taxonomy): domain Eukaryota; kingdom Metazoa; phylum Arthropoda; class Malacostraca; order Decapoda; family Nephropidae; genus Homarus; species Homarus americanus. Next base: position 4,132 of record NW_024752202.1, read on the forward strand.
AACAACTGCCATGGATCGATTCTCAAGGAAGCTAGAGATGAGAGAACAAAGTGGGGAAGAGAAACCAAAAGAGGGAAGTTTAGATAGCAAAGACTTGTGCCATACCCTGTCAAATGCTTTGGAGATGTCGAGGGCCACGACAAAAGTTTCCCCATAATCCCTAAGAGAGGATGACCAAAGATGGGTGACGTAGGAGAGCACATCACCAGTAGATCTTGCCTGGCGAAAGCCATACTGGTGATCCGACAAAAGAAGATATTGGAAGCATAATGTGTTGTCTAATGGTAGACCCTGCTGCTATATGGCATCACAAAAATTGTGACCAAGTCCCAGGTTGCTGATCTAACTTTCTGCCTCATTTACACACAATTGCAGGGTCTCAATTGTTTCCTTTACTTTGACAACACAAAATATATATCGTTTCTCACTCTTGATTTGTTTTTGTTTTTTCTTCATTCTTTGCACCCCCCCCCCCCTCGTCCCCGATGTGGGTAGGTGACCTGTACCTGGGTGGACTAATGAGTAGTTTACCTGCCGGGTATATGACGAGGAAAAGCGAAATAATAACTTGACGTCTTGTGATATGTATCTCTCAACAACGCTAAGGTTCCCACACCATCCTACACAAACCTTTGGAATTAGCATATCTAAGAATCCCATTTCCATCACAAGAGACATACACACACACACGACCCGGGAGCGTCAGCAGTGTCTCCTCTTAGTCCCAGGAAACATCAAGGAAATAGCCACCGGGATCCGTACCCTAATGCTTCTATCGTCACTTTGGCTTTTATCTGGTTATTCTTCTGTGGTTAATCATTGTATTTATTCTCAGCCATAAACCATAGATCATCCGTGTCAGTCTGTCACAAAAGGTGAATGAAAGGGAAGGGCTCGAAGTTCAGGATCCCATCTGTGTGATCAACTGAACCTGCTGCAAGGCTCACTTTACCTTGGTCGTCAGTGGAGCGTCTGAAAGAGTATAATATGTTTGTATGTATGGCTGGAGGCATATAAAACACGTGTCTCAAGGCAGTGAATGAATGGATCTTGTTTACAATGGTAGAAAAGGAAAATTGCATCTGTTATGTGTGTGAAAAAGTGTTACATTATAATGGTTTTGGCATCATGGCACAATAAGCGAAAGATTAAATGACGTTTTTCAGACAAAAAATCGAAGAAATGAAAAGGAATTACACAGAAAATGAATCCTTGATATCGCGTCTTCCCTCGACAGGTTGCCATATAGAAGTCACTCTGTCCGCCCGATTTTCCACACAATTTGTAAACAATGACATCAGACGAGCATTGATGAACGTTCCCCAATTTGGGTGTTTCAAGAACTCCTCCCTAACGCCCACGTCTCCGCCGGGCCCTCCCATAGGCCATACCATCAGGCCGGGAACAAGAAGCGTCGCGCGTGAAAACGATTATCTGTCAATCTGCTTTTATGGAGTCGTGTAAATGGATGGATGGGTGACAAAATAGATGTACAAGAGACAAGTGTGTAGTTGTAGGAGGATATGTGGTCGTAGACTATGTTGGGGGTATGAGGTCGTAGAATATGTAGGGGGTTATGAGGTAGTAGATATCGGCGAGAATTTGACCCAGCAAGTAAATATCCTGTAATTTTTCTTCTGACGTGTTTGTTGTTTGTATCAGCTCGCTTTCTCTTACCGTGTGCTGTATCCGCACTGCCTCTAACCTAACCTAACCTAACCTAACCTAACCTAACCTAACCTAACCTACTTGTCCTCTCTTCCTTCAATACAACTTCTTTATTAATATGGACAGTTGTTTCCACGTCTCTTTTATGACAGGACTCGAACACCCTCAACCCGATGTTGCTGTTATTGGAGTCTGTAGAAGCTTCGGTGCCTAAGGTTGTGTTGTGTCCCTCTTGTGTGTCACCCTCCCCCCTCGTGTGTCACCCTCCCTCTCGTGTGTCACCCTCCCCCCTCGTGTGTCACCCTCCCCCCTCGTATGTCACCCTCCCCCTCGTGTGTCACCCTCCCGCGCGTGTTTACCTTGTGTGTCACCTCCCTCGTGTGTCACTCTCCCCCTCTGTGTCCCCCCTCTTTGTGTGCCCCTCCTCGTGTGTTCCCATCACCCTCGTGTGTCTCCCCCCCTCGTGTGTCTCCCCCCCTCCCCTCCAGCAGAGTGTCCCCTCCCCTTCGTGTCCCTCCCCCTCGTGTCCCCTCCCCTCGTGTTTCCCCTCCCCTTCATTATTGTCCCCCTCCCCCTCGTGTGTCCCCCTCCCCTCCGTGTTTCCCCCTCCCCCCTCGTGTGTCCTTGTACCACTCATGTAACTGATAATCATAGCTGTCTCGTGGAGAACTTAACCAAAATATAATAGCAGTATTCAGGTCTGATGGGATCACATTATTAGTGGTTTCCCCGACGTGTATTTCTCATAACTGGATGTTTAATATTTTACATAACTCAATGAAATAACTAACTAACTAACATTCATAAATAACACTAAGTTTACATTAACACTGGACCTTAAGTAGATACATTTACTTAACACCAGTAAAGTAGATGACCTTACAAAAAAATCTGTAGCATTAACTTTGTCTTTTAATTTGTTCTTAGCTAAATGTCTCTAGTTGCGGTAAAGTCTCGGTGTTATTTCTTGACATTATTTCTTACATCTTAAGCCAACCCTTTAGGTACATGATTATTTTTTCATTGACGAGGAATATTTTCATCATAACACCGTATTAATACGCGTGAGGCAATATGTACCAAAAAGATTCATTAATGCTTTACGCTTCTTTAACGCTTCACGCTCCTGGCACCCTGTTGTACCCAAGCCATGATACGTTCTTCACGCTAATGGTAGGAAAAATTAAATCCTTTGAGTGTATTACCTTTACGTAAATGAGTTTTTCGAGTTCTTCATTACCTCCTCTAACACGTGACTCTAATAACACGTGTATGTCTCTTGAGTTATTAAATGTCTTGTTATTTATGTCTGGGATGAGTTGATGTCACTTTTCTTGGGTACTTTTACTCATCATGTCTACCTGTACTATTTTCCTAGGTATTATTATTTTTTTCCATTTCCCACATTACTTTTTTAATATATCTCGCTTTTTTTTTCATTGTTCCCATTACGTTCTATCATCTTCCGTCACTTTTCTGAGCTAACTGCAATTTTCTTCATTTCTCCAGTGTCTCTCTCTTCATCGGAGCTTCCTTATGTCACTTTTCATTATAACTCACTGACGTCACTTTATATCAGAACGCAATAGAAGCTACCCAGATTGACCCGTGTACAGAGGAAAGAGTATTGACCACACACACACACACACACACACACACACACACACACACACACAATATTCCTCCATCTATTGTGTGGTGACTAAGTTTCCCTCATTGTCAGGCGGGGCCATTAACTATGTCCCCAGCATGTGTTAAGTAGCAAGGTGGTGGTAATGGTGGGGGAAGTGATGGTGGTCATAGTGGTGCAGGTAGTGGTAGTAATGATAGTGGTGATAGTGGTTGTGATAATGGTGGTGTTGGTGGTGGTGGTGGTGGTAATAGTGGTGGTGTTGGTGGTGGTAATGGTGGTGGTAATAGTGGTGTTGGTGGTGTTAGTGGTAATTGCGATGTTTGTGGTGGTAATAGTGGTGGTGGAGGTGGTAGTAATGGTAATTGAGCACTCGTCAAGACCTAATAAAACGCGGAGAATAACGTCCGTAGAATTATCGGTGACGCTATCGCATTTTAACAGCTGGTTTGTTGTTTATCAAGTTTCCTCTTATTCCTTTTCTACTTTTTATATTTCATCCTTATTTTTTGCCTTTTTTACCAATTTCTTTTAGTTAATTTTTCTGCTTTTTTTTTTTTTTTTAAAGATTCAATGGATCGCCTTTTCGTCTATTTCGGATTTTGAAGACCAAACTAAACAAAATCAAGTCCATTTTAAAATTTTTGGTAAATTTAATCATTTATTTTTTGTTTTTGTAATCTGTTCTTCGCATTCATCAGATATTAAATATAAAATCGTCATTCACTATACATTACACTTCAGGTTTAGCGTCTACTAGTGAGGAAGGAAATCAATACCTTGGCAAACATCTAATTCCAAGAAAAACGACTGCAGCCTTGTCCGTGTGTGTGTGTGTGTGTGTGTGTGTGTGTGTGTGTGTAATCGATCCCTGTGTATCTTGCTGTAGTCTGGTACCTGTGGACATAATGAGTTACCTAGTCTGTTTTTTTCGTGTAATCCGGAATGTAATCTAAACTTAAGTGAACCTGCATCTCGTCTAATCTAAGTGTATTTCATTGTAGTAACCTTCTGGGTGTCGGTAATCCTGTGTGTCGTGTGAATTAATGGGCGGCGTAACTGGGTGTAGCGACCTCCTGGGTGTAGAGCCAACCTTGTCAAATGTGGCCATAATGCCTGAGGCGGAGTCGTACTGTATGTTTGTTCCTTACCCGCCGAGTCACTCCTCGACCCCCAGCGTGATAAAAGGCTCCAGGGAGATTTATTTGTTATGTATGGAAACAACGTAGATTTTGTGATAATTTCTGACAGTAGAAAAAATTAAGTGATTCAGTGTGAGAAGAAATGAAGAAAAATGATGAATATTTTTTTTTTAGATTAATTACATTCAATGTTGTTATTACTGGTCATATAAAGACTAAGATAGACTATATAATAATAATACAGGTAGATTTTTTTACATTTGAAACTAATTAAGGTGAATAAATTATTTGCTTCCGTGTATTCCTAAGCTTTATTAACAAACCTCTTTATTCCCGTACTCAAGATAGGTCCAAACAAGAGATAATAACTATACAAAAATTATGGAAGGGTAGGTTCAAGGTTGTTGAAAGGGGAATTATATACCTGTAACACCATTAATTATACTGCTGGTGACCGTGGTTGGTGGGATCAAATTATACCAGTATTTATGTTGCTTCTTGGTTGATATTCCTACACGTTAGTTGTCGACCGTGTAAATCTGGGGGTTTTATTTCGTCTCGGGTAAGTGAACGTATGAGAGGGACACACACACACCACTGAATGAACACTACTGGGGGAAAAATTAATGACTCGTATCCTCATTATCAACAAGTGCGTGCGTGAGTCAGGTAACACGATCTTTTCCTTAGTGGTACAGGGGTCATATATACAGCTTGTGTAACTGATGGCGAATTGTGATAGATGTTGGATTTCTGTCCCCCCCCCCCCAAAAAAAAATTATATATATCTATATATATATATATATATATATATATATATATATATATATATATATATATATATATATATATATATATATATATATATATATAAATATACTATAGGTCTATGTAATTATATATGTTTCGTGTGGTGTGATATAAGAAGTAAAATGTGATATAGGGTGATATAGTATGGTATTAGTATAGTGTAATTTCATATTAGATAGTGAATGTATAATTTAATATAGTAATATATATAATACAGTACTATAATTTACTATAGAAACACAGTACAATAGATGTGATATAAAATTATACAAAATATTCATAACCATGCTTAAGGTAAGCTAAAATGACACATATAATTTAATATATAGCGTAAGCAATTCCTTATATAAGGTGGGATAATGACAGACGTCCCAGCCAGTCATCTGTCAATCTCTGGTATCGGGTCTCAAATGGCAATTAGTTTCATTATGTGGCTCAGGTTCTCTCTCTCCCTCCCCTGGGATTTAGGTGAGAGAAGGGGGCGGGGAGATGAGTTGGGGGTCAGGTGAAGAGGAAGAGGTCAGGTGAAGGGTTGATGTGGTCAGGTGAAGGAGAAGAGGTTAGGTGAAGTGTGGAAGTGGTCAGGTGAAG
>NW_024752203.1:0-22178 GCF_018991925.1 Homarus americanus
ATCGATGTACTTCAGTTTCAGTTACGTATTACTGTCTAGTGTTATTCAGGTGTGTGGGGAGGAGATCACACCTGGCTGCCCACCTATTTATGCCCCACCTACCACCACCCTACCACACACTAACACCACTTCCACCACCTACCTACCACTACACCACTACCCACTTCTACAGCCACCACCTTGCTACAACCTACCACTACCACTTCCACCACCACCACCACCACCACACACCACCACTCCACCACCACACCTACTACCCACACCACCACACACCACCACCACCATCGACACTGGGAGGCTAAATAATTATTTTAGCTCGTGGTGCAATTCAATGTGTCCTTTTGGGTGTAATAACAGACATGGAGAAATAGTCAGGGATATCATTTCCTTTTCCTTTCGTATTTGTTGAGAAGTTGAGAAAAGTCTATGTGTGTATAAACTGCTACTGGTGACCTCGTTTTCAACCTTCTGGAATAGGTAAATGGTGAAGGTTTTTTTGTAACCACGTCGTAATGTTGTTGTAATTCTTTTATGTAATTGGTATTTCGCTATCAGGGTCATTAAGCACCTTTCACGTATAATATTCTCGCCATAACTTTTGAATTTAAGGAAGAAAAAATTGATTCCTTTGATGTTTTTTTTTGAGTTGTACAGATGTGGGTATTTTGTTTGTATATAATAGCCTGGATACTGTGTTTACTTCCACAAATTGTGCTTTGTGGATAATTAATGAGGTTATTTTTCTTTGGGGTTTGTACCTTAGGTGATGTAGTCTCTGGTGGTGACAATTTTGATCGACTTGATATTAACAAAAAATAATTGATAGATATGTTAATTTAATTGCGTCTATGTTGCATCTTTTTCTTACTTATTTTGTTATGTAAGCGAATAGGGGCATATTGCTGCATTATTATTATTATTATTATTCCTCCTCCTCCACCTCATTCTTCATCATCTCCTCCTCTCTTCATTCTCTTGCTCCTCCCTCCTCCTCCTCCTCTTTCTCCTCGTCATCATCGGCCAACATGACACTCACATTTTTTCATGATCTGATTATAATGACTCAGCAAATCCGGGACATTCTCTTCCCCTCCTCCCCCTCCCTCCCATCTCCCCCCTCTGAGGCAAGACACATACATGATTGTTGGGTTTCGAGTCAGTGTGTGTGTGTGTGTGTGTGTGTGTGTGTGTGTGTGTGTGTGTGTGTGTGTGTGGGGTTTGAAATTGTAAAACACGTACAGTAGCATTAATAATACAATAACTGAGACACACACAGAGAGAGAGAGACCAGCTCAGCAAATCAGGCGATAAAGCAATTCAGACCACCTTTGCCACTCAAGCATATATCTCAACACACCACACAATGTGGCCAGATATGATAAAAGCCAGGTGGTGAAGATGCAGCAGCAGGGAAGTGGAAGGCGCAGAAAGGTGGTGGTGGGGAAGAGAGGAGGCGCAGAAGGTGGTGGAGGGAGGAAGAGGAGGCGCAGAAAAGTGGTGGTGGGGAAAGAGGGAGAAGAGGAGGAAGGTGCAGAAGGTGGTGGTGGTGATGGAGGTATGGAAGAAATGGTGGAGTGAAGGGGGTGGAGAGAAGGAGGAAATAGGAGAAAAGGAAAGCGGAAAGGAGGTAGAGGAGGTGGAGTGTGTGCCAGGACTACTGAGGGTGGTGGTGTGTGACTGGCAGTAGCACAATATTTAAAGATTGATTAAGCAGCAGTTACTTCATTGATGACAGCCAATGGCCTGCCTTGTGTGTGTGTGTGTGTGTGTGTGTGTGTGTGTGTGTGTGTGTGTGTGTGTGTGTGTGTGTGTGTGTGTGTGTGAAATGTACACAAAATTGCCTTCCCTTCCCCAGAAAATCTGTCACCATCAATGAATCTCTTAACTTCGATATGAATAAAAGCTGAAATATTACTCTTCACACACCTGAATATTTATGCAGGTTAAAAGTTGATAGAACGGTTCTCTCTCTCTCTCTCTCTCTCTCTCTCTCTCTCTCTCTCTCTCTCTCTCTCTCTCTCTCCAGCCTCAGGTGACCCAGGTATTAATGTGTACCAAAGCTTCACACACATATATACGTACTGCCGCCACATTGCTTCACTACCTTGACAACACTGGTTGTCTTACTACTGTGTTATGGCCAGTGTTATTACCTGCTTATTATTATTATTATTATTATTCTATTGTTATTATTATTATTGTGTGTATTATTATTAATATTATTAGTATACTGTTATTATTATTATTATTATTATTATTATTATTATTATTATTATTATTATTATTATTATTTTTTATTATGCTGATTGAAATCAAAATTTCGCTTGACAGTTCCAATCTTTAAACCACTTATATGTTATCTTATGTGAGTAACTTATATTTATCAAATAATACTTATATTACATTGTTGGTTTGTTAGTATGAACATAGTAAGGAAAACTTAATAGACTATAACAAAGTAATACTGGTTGAATTTGATGTTAAAACCACATTCATTTAACACTGTATCTGAGGAGCTGATAGGGGTATTTATTCAGTGTTTTCTATTATAGGTTTGGTCTCTTGTGTGGAATTATCGTCAAATTTAATTCACTCAAAAACAGATTCACGGTTCGTAATCAACGTAGCTGTTTGCTGGGGCGGTGAATAGGATAAATTAGTCTTCATGAGGTCGTCGTTTTATGAGCTTCCCTTTAGTGTGACGTCATTTTGAGAGCATTTTTAGATTAGCGATTTTGTGATAAACTTTGGAGTATATGGAACATTTCTACGAGTGTTGATGTCGCTAATTGTACAGTACAGGAGATGGTATTGTGCAAAGGTGAAAATAACCTCAGGAACTTTATAATGACCATTGTAGATGACTCTTCCTACCCTCTCCCTTCCTCTCCCCTCCCTCTACCATGATAAAGACTGCTTTAGACATGACTTCCGCCCCTATTTAGTGATAGAGACTTGATGAGAGACTGTAAATTTGTGTTCTAGATGTTCGAAAGTTTTGGAATGGAGAGGGGTTGAGTGCCTAAGTTGTTGTGGTGTCATTTTTGCCGATTTTACATTGGTGCCTTAGCCTTGGTGAGAGAGGAGAATGTGAGGTGTGGAGTTGGGTGATGGAGAAGAGTTGGGGTGATGGAGAGGTTGAGGGAGGAGAGTGTGAGGTGATTGGAGGAGACTGTTGAGGGAGGGAGAGAGTGTGGGGGTGAGAGAGGTGTGGGGGTGGAAAGAATGTGGAGTGATTGGATGAGAGTGTTGAGGGGGGATGAGTGTGAGCAATGGAGGAAAGAGTGGAGGTGATGAGAATGTGGGATGTGGGAGAGAGTTGGGGTGAAGGAGATGAAGGTGGGGGTGAGGGAGATAGAGGTTGGAAGGTTTAAATGGAGGAGTGTGGGGGTTAGAGACTGGGCACAAGTGTCAGTTGATCCAGAACCAGATTTCAAAGTCTGCATCTATACGACCTTCTGATTCCTCTGGGAGATCACTAGCTCTCAGGTAGCCTGTATTGGAAGAAGTGGGAGGGTAATTGGTGGGTGGTGGGAGGAGTGCAAGGAAGGGGGTGATCTTGAGGGTGATTGGTGGGGGGAGTTGAAATTGTGGGGGGAGGGTGATGAGGGGTGTAGTGTACCAGGAGAGGAGTGGTGGTGGCAGGTGGAAGGAAAGGTTGTGGAGGTAATTAGTGAGGAGGTGGAAGAGTTATGGGAGTTAACTGTTGTGGAGAGAGAGAGAGACGTAGGAAAACATTGTATTAGTTCTGTTAAAATCACTATTATTTTGTCCAAACTCATATAATATTCTATATAACTCTTTTCAGTTATCACATGACCCCAAAAATATAAGTTAACAAAATTAGATAAGATTAGATTCTAATTAATTTCCTTTTTTGTAGATAAATTTGTGTATATACCTTAATGTGACCCACTTATGAATGAGATAGTTGGGTGTAATGAAAATAGGAATGTTGGGGATACTCAGTTGGACTCTCATCTTTTATCCAGCGGCCAATTTCATAGGTGTCTTAATTTCTTTCAACTTGAGATGTTGGAATTCTATTCTAGAATTTGTAAGGATAAAATAACGTTTTGAAATTGAATCTAAAGTACGCTGTGAGTCTACCATAAAGTGTTATCATAGTCTGTATTAAAGAACAGTTTTCTCATAATAGGCTTAAAAATCTCCATCTGTAAATGAACAGGTATTGGATGAAGATTTGAAAAGAAAATGCACAAGATTTGAAAATAGTAAGCAGAGAGAGAGAAGATCAGCTCAAATATTCAGTTTACAGGCCTGTGGATTGTTTCAAAGGAAGACTGAGACTCGGAAATAAAGACGAAATTTGTTACGTTGTTATCACTCTGATTCTCTTTGGGTATATGTGTGTGTGTTTCTGGATCACACACACACACACACACACACACACACACACACACACACACACACACACACACACACACACACACACACACACACCACACACCCTCACACCCTTCTCCTACCTGACCTCACATACACACCTCAGGACCACGTGACGAGGTGACGGTCCCCTAACACTGCAATCTGCTGGGTCATTACTCATCTCAAGGTGGTGTTGTTGGTCGAGTTGCTTCTCCTTGCCTTCACAGTCTACCATGCCCCTTGGAACACACACACACACACACACACACACACACACACACACACACACACACACACACACCATCCTGACCCTTCTGATGGACTTTCTGATGGACTCTTACTGGACTTTGGAAGATATTGGCGAGGACTTTCATGGAATTGGACGTTTGTACAGTCCTTGGCCTACACAGTCTGGACCCCGTGTAGTCAGCAGTTGAGGTGGAAACTCTTAGTGATAAAATATTAATGCATTTGTTTTTTTTTCTTAACACTTGAATTCTTGAAGCTTTTTGATTGTTAGTTTGTTAGTTCTTGTAATTTCGTTGATACTTATTATTATCCTCCTTCCTTTTCTGTTCTCCTTCCTTCCTTTCTTCTTCCTCTCGTTCCTTTTCATCCTTCTTCCTTCTTTCCATCACCCTTTTCTCCCCCTTCTCCTGTCATCTCTTCCTCTCTCCTCCCCCGTCTTCCTGTTTACTTCCTTAATCTTTCTTCCTCTTTATCGTTCTTCCTTTCTCTCTCTCTCTCTCCCCTCCTGTCTTCTCCTTCCCGCTTCAAGCAGGATAAATTACCTTTTGCTTCTCTAGTCACTCCCCAGTTTGCCTTCCTCCTTTTTTCTTCTCTTTTTTTCCCTTCCTTTTTTCCTCCTAGAAAAATCCCACAGCCCTCCATTTCTCCCTCTCTGTACACACACACACACAACACGTGAGTTACCAAGAGGGTGATTTTGTTGGTGAGGCCGTGACGCTCCTGGCCGCCTGAGGGACCTGTGTCTCCCCAGGGGTCACAAGCACACCTCATCTCTGCTTAGTTCTGCTTGTATGAAAACATTATGGGGTAATTTTTGTATTTTTTGTTTAATATTTGCTTGTCTTGGTGGTCAGGACAAAAATGTGTGTGTGTGTGTGTGTGTGTAGGAGAGAGAGAGAGAGAGATACTGTATTCACCTTTAACAGTGTAACATGACTGGGACGTGACCTCAGATGTTACTCCACGGTCAATCTGTCATATAACAGCGTGGGACTTGTGACGGGTGACAGGGTTACACAGGTGACAAGGTTGACACAGGTGACATAGTTGACAGGTGACAAGTTGACAGGGTGACAAGTTGACAGAGTGACAAGTTGACACAGGTGACAGAGTTGACACTTGGTGACAGGTTGACTGGAGGTGACAGGATTGACACAGGTGACAGAGTTGACACAGGTGACAAGTTGACACAGGTGACAAGGTTGACATTGGGGTGACAGAGTTGACACTGGGTGACAGAGTTGACACCAGGTGACAGAGTTGACACAGTTGACAGAGTTGGCCTGAGTGACAGAGTTGGCCTGGGTGACAGGGTTGACTAGTGACAGAGTTGACTGAGGTGACAAGTCGATAATTACACGCTATAAAAACACACTGACATATTTAATTAAATCAAAATCAAAGTACAAGTTTCCCCGCCTGGCTCGGCTCCCCTGTACTCTATGGCGGAGAAAATTAAACTATTCAGAAAAAAAATATTGTTGGAATGACTCTGTCGTCACTTACGAGTTCCTCTCTTGATGGTTTTAATCAACGAGTGTGTGTGTGTGTGTGTGTGTGTGTGTGTGTGTGAGGGTGACAGTGTGAGTTTGGATCTCTCCTCTCTCTCTCTCTCTCTCTCTCTCTCTCTCTCTCTCTCTCTCTCTCTCTCCTTCTTCCTCTCTCCCCAACGTCAGTACTGTACGGGCTTAATGACACCCAGTATACGTGACCTATTACGGTATCTTCAGTATCCCAGTAACCCACTATCCATATCCCGGTATAGCCCAGGGCACCTCCACCAGTTCTCGGACCAGCCAGATAATGCAAGGTCTTGTCTGACCTCATTATCGGTGACCTCCTCCAGTTTTTTGTGTACCGATGGGGAGGAGAGAGGCAGACAAATAGAGAGATGAAGGGGGGAGGTTAATGGGAAGGCCAGATGGGATGATAGGGAGATGAAGGTGATGAGAAGGAGGGTGAGGAATGAGAGGAGAGTAGTGAGGGGAGGAGGTGATGTTAATGAAGTGTGTATGTTAGTGAGAAGGGGAAGGAGAAGAGAGGGAGGGGGTGAAGATGAGGCATTCAGGGTGTTAAAGACCTGACGTCATTACAGAAGGCACTACGTCTTTTCCAACTACCTCCCTAGCCTTGTTTGGCACTGATAAGAACCATCACCTCAGCGCCACAGGAGGCCTGGTAGTCCTTTCTCCTCACGTTCTAAAGGTCTCCATCACACGCCACTCATCACCGCCACCACCATTTCATACATCCACTACCATCTCCACCACCACCATTGTCACATCACCACCATCTATCATCACCACCGCCATTATCATCACCATCACCACTATCACCCACCACCACTATCATCACCACCGCCATTATCATCACTATCACCACCATCATCACCACCACCACTATCATCACCACCGCCACTATCATCACCATCATCACCACCACCACTATCACCACCCTTTCACCACCACCATCACCTTTTCCTCGTTAATTTACCCTTAACTGGATATATGAGAATGTATCTTAACTTCAGCTGAATGTAGCCAGATGCATCTCTTATGCACACACACACACACACACACACACACACACACACACACACACACACACACACACACACTGGGTACCTGATGCGCTTTATATCTCAGTTAAGGATAACTTACCGAAACGACTAATTGATTGACCCGTGACACGATTACCTGCGTGTGGGGGAGGGCGAGGGAGTTAGGGGGGTGGGGAGGTGATTTAGAGAGGTAAATTAACCATAGTGTTTCTTAACGACCTTACTCTTTCCGTGTGTTGGATGAGGAATTACGTCGTTCAGGGAGTCTCGTTCTTCTACAACCGCGAGTAGTAGATAGTTAATGTAATAGATATTACGAGGTATATGTCTTCCTATTTCACTAATTAATGTATACGAATAATATACATTTACAGTACAGTTATACAGGTAATAATAATAATAATAATAATAATAATAATAATAATAATAATAATAATAATAATAATAATAATAATATAATAATAATGATAATAATAATATAGTAATAATTATAATCATTTGATATTTTCTTATCATTAATCCAAAAGTATATTTCTTTTCTAGCATATACAACCCTAAAAAATATCCACCACCATTACCTAAAATACCTAAACTTTTTGAATACTTAAAGTCATAAACAATATTTTTCCTCGTGTACGGACTTAAATTACAACTATTACTAAAATATATTCTCAATCCCCTCCTAAAATTCTAAAATAATATAACCTATACCCGTATATTAGGTAATTGTATATATATATATACACTTGGTATACTGTCTAGGTATATCCAGTATTATACACATATATATATACTTTACTCTTCTTAAAAATTCGACTTTAGTCAGTTAGTTATATTACAGTGAGTTGTATATAGCAGTGAGTTATGTGTGCAGTAGGTTGTATGTTACAGTGAGTTGTAGTGAGTTGCATATTACAGTGAGTTGTATGTTAGTTTGGTGAGGTTGTAGTGAGTTGCATATTACAGTGAGTTGTGTGTTGCAGTGAGTTGTAGTGAGTTGCATATTAGTGAGTTGTATGTACAGTGAGTTAGAGTGAGTTGCATATTGCAGTGAGTTGCATACTGAAGATTGAGGTGCATATTGCATGGCCTGTTGCAGTGGGTCATCTCTGACGCCCTCCATGTTGATGTTCCTGTGCATGAAAGTTTAGCCTTCTCATTTAGGATTGTTTCTAGTCAGTGTCAAGTCGTATGTATGTGTATGTATGTATGTATGTATGTATGTATGTATGTATGTATGTATGTATGTGTAGTGTGTAATGATTGGTAACTGACTGATCTGACACGACTGACTGACTGACTATTGGACATAAAGTGATCTCCATACACTTACCACGTTCACTGTTCCTCTCAATCTCTCTGTTCCCTCACTTCCTTTGGTTTCACTTACCTCAGTTATTCCATTTCACGTCTCCTTATTCCTTTTCTTTTACGTCTTATAGTCTTCTAGTTCCTTCAATCTCCCTCTTCCTCTCACACCTTCTTCTTCTTCACTTTCCTCACACCCTTTCTTCTTCCTTTATTCCAACTCTTTTAATTCTTCCTCTTACCCTTGTTCCTCACAGTTCTCTATTCTTCCTCCCATTCCCTCTCACTGCTTCCTCCTAATTCCACTCTCCTCACCCTCACTTTCCACTATCTCTACTTTTCCTCACTTTCTCTTTCTCACCCTGCCTCCCACATATAACTGGACAAAGAGGAAAAGGAAAAACGAGGAAAAATGATAAATTGTCTTCACCAAACAGAATTTTAGTTTGACTTCCAACTTGATGTGTGTTAGATGTTGATGGAGGGGGTGATGGAGGAAGGTTGATGGAGGAGGACGGAGGAAGTTTGATGGAGGGATAATACAGGAGGAGGATGAAGGAAGTTTGATGGAGGGAGGGACTACTGGAGGAGGGTCGAAAGGAAGTTGATGGAGGGGAGGGAAGGTTGATGGAGGGGAGGACGGGGTTTGATGGAGGAGGGTACTTGGTAGGAGGAGGGTCAGAAGTTTGATGGAGGGAGAGAGGAGGAAGTTTGATAAAGGAGGGACGGAGGAAGTTTGATGGAGGGAGGACTATGGTGAGGAGTCAAAGTTTGATGGAGGGGGAGGGAAGGTTGATGGAGGAGGGTACTGTCGAGGAGGAGGGTCGAAAGGAAGTTTGATGGAGGGGTGGAGGGAAGGTTGATGGAGGAGACGGGGGAAGTTGATGGAGGGAGGGTACTGCTGGTGAGGGAGGGTCAGAAGGAAGCTTGATGGAGGGAGGAGGAGGGAAGGTTGATGGAGGAGGGACGAAAAGTTTGATGGGAGGGAGACTGTTGGTGGAGGAGGTCGAAGGAAGTTTGATGGAGGGGGAGGGGAGGGAAGTTTGATAAAGGGAGGACGGAGGGAAGTTTGATGGAGGGGAGGACTATTGGTGGAGGGATGAAGGAAGTTTGATGGAGGGGGGGTGGAGGGTTGATGGAGGAGGTACTGTCGGTGGAGGGAGGGTCGAAAGGAAGTTTGATGGAGGGGGTGGAGGGAAGGTTGATGGAGGGAGGACGGGGAAGTTTGATGGAGGGAGGGAATTACTGGGTGGAGGGACGGGGGAAGTTTGATAGAGGGAGGGACGGGGGAAGTTTGATGGAGGAGGGTACTGTTGGGAGGGAGGGTCGAGGGAAGTTTGATGGAGGGAGGGGAGGGTTTGATAGAGGGAGGGACGGGGGAAGTTTGATGGAGGAGGGCTGTTGGTGGAGGGAGGGTCGAAGGAAGTTTGATGGAGGGGTGAGGGAAGGTTGATGGAGGGAGGGGACGGAGGGAAGTTTGATGGAGGGAGGGTACTGTCGGTGGAGGGAGGGTCGAAGGGAAGTTTGATGAGGGAGGAGTGGAGGAAGTTTGATAGAGGGGAGGGACGGGGAGAAGTTTGATGGAGGGAGGGTACTGTTGGAGGGAGGGTCGAAGGAAGTTTGATGGAGGGGTGGAGGGAAGGTTGATGGAGGGAGGCACTGTCGGTGGAGGGAGGTCGAAGGAAGTTTGATGGAGGGAGGAGGGAGGGAAGTTTGATAGAGGGAGGGACGGGGAGAAGTTTGATGTTGGGAGGACTGTTGGTGGAGAGGGTCGAAGGGTTTGATGAGGGAGGAGTGGAGGAAGAAGATGGAGGGAGGACTGTTCGTGGAGATGGAAGGGAGGGGTAGACACACACACACACACTGCAGAGAGATAATCACTCTGTCAGTAGTGCGTCGTGAGATGAGGTGGTGAAGATGGAAACACCTGGATGTTGCCTCCTACCATCTTAATGCCTTAGTGTTGGTGAGACAGAGCATCTCTCTCTCTCGTATGTTTTACTTTTTCCATCAATTCTTCCTTCCTTTTTCCCACCATGAAAAGATCAGCTGATCCCTTCCTCTTTCTCTTTTTTCTGTATTCTTTCCTTCCTTCTTTCCTTCCTTCATTATTTAAATTATCCCTCCCTCCCTTCTATCTTTTCTCCTTCCTTCCTTCCTTCCTTCTTTCCTTCCTTCCTTTCTTCCTTCCCTTCCTTCCTTCCTTCCTTCCTTCCCTCCCTTCGTCCTTCCTGTCACCACTACGCCATGAGATAATTTAAGGGTGAATACAAGAACAATTTTGAGAAGGTCTGAATCTTCTTCCGTAAACATGGACACACATGAAGAGGTGGTAATTTCCAGCCACTTCAGGAACTTATGTAACACACCTTCAGGAGAGATGTAAACAACTTATGAACCTGGTGTAAATAGTTTCAAGGATTGCGAAACAATCAGGAGTTTATGTATGCACTTTGAGTGGCTGTGTAAACACTTTGAGAGGTTGTGTAAACAGTTCAGAGGTTATGTAAACAATATCAGTAGTTTTCTAATGCGTCTTTTTCTTAAGGTTTATTTTTCGTAAATTACAAAAGAAAAATCGTAAATTTGTTGAAAATGCTGTTTTTGTGTGTGTTTTAGGAATAATCGGTAAATACTGTAAATATAATAATTCAGTAAATTCTGTAAACAGTATCACAGACTTCAGCAGTCAACTCCACAAACAATTTAATTCTAAACAAATTCAGGTGATTTTGCCCACCACTTTGTCATAGGCAATTCGAGGAGCCATTTCAAAAATTAATTTCCATTTCGAGCCGTTTCAAAAATACTTCTCATTGTCAGCAGTTTCTACCACCATTTTCCATATATATTATACTGCATTCCCGAATCCTATTCGCGAATATTAACCGTAAACTACCGTAATCAGAGCACAACTTGCACTGACGGCGTGAATAGAGTTTAAACCCCAAATTCCTTCCATAAAGATAACATGTATAAAATGATAAATTATTAAATAAATACACGCTATTCATATATAACATTTTGCTACACAGACACGAAATTGGTTCAAAATATTCTGTAATGACGTTAAAATACAACTTTTGGATTTACTGAACCAAAAGATAAGTTCAGTATATGTCGACACGCTGTTGATAGAAGAGGAAACACTCATACCATAACAAAAGGACATAAACATAGCTGCGTTAGTGCCGGTATCATGGCATATATCCTGTTGTGTATATATATAATAAGACATTTGAACGAAAAAAAGTCTCCTCATCTTGGAAATTTTTAATCGTCAAGTCAGTTAGTAAAAGATGTAGCCTGAAATCCAAAAAAAAAAATGGTGTTATAAAATGGAAATACTCACAAAGTCAGTCATGTTGTGGAGGAATGTTGAAGGTGTGAGAGAGGCGTGTGTGTGTAATAATAATAATAATAATAATAATAATAATAATTAACGGTTTATTGAAGTTCTGCAGCCCAAAGGCTGAAAAATATACATTGGGCATAAATGACTTATTACATACATTGGTGGTTTAACAAAAGCCTTCATTAGAGAAAGGTAAAGGAACATACAGTGAACATACAGATTAATGTAGGTGTTGAACAGCAAAAACGTAGTGTAGTAACTCCTCCCCAGATGGTGTTAGGAGGACCTCACGTGGTGTAGTAGTTCCTCACAGATGGTGTTATGAGGGGCCCTACGTGGTGTA
The DNA here is from genome assembly GCF_018991925.1 of Homarus americanus. Lineage (NCBI taxonomy): Eukaryota > Metazoa > Arthropoda > Malacostraca > Decapoda > Nephropidae > Homarus > Homarus americanus. Next base: position 12,205 of record NW_024752203.1, read on the forward strand.
GTAATTTCTCAGATGGTGTTACGAGGGCCTCACGGTGTAGTAATTCCTCACAGATGGTGTTATGAGGGCCCTACGTGGTGTAGTAATCACAGATGGTGTTATGAGGGGCCTCACGTGGTGTAGTAATTCTCACAGATGGTGTTATGAGGGCCTCACGTGGTGTAGTAATTTCTCACAGATGGTGTTATGAGGGGCCTCACGTGGTGTAGTAACTCCTTCACATATGGTGTTATGAGGGCCTCACGTGTAGTGATTCCCCACAGATGGTGTTATATGAGTGAGGTGTGGTTCCAGGCCTCCTATCGTAGACGGATTAACACATCGCTGGTAGTTGGGTCTCACGGGCCGTTATCACTGGGTACCTGGGACCTCACTGTGTGAAAGGTCAACTTGGGTACCACTGTTACTGTGGAGTTGTTCTCACTGACTTAAGCACTGTTCACCACTGTTCACCTTTGTTTAACACTGGTTCCATTTCTTTCCTAAATGAAATGCAACTTGGCGTGAACTTGTTGATATTCCGGTGGGGAGGAGGGTTCAGGGGAGGGAGTTGGTATGGGCCAACATAGTAGTTGACCTGGCTGCTCCGGAGAGGAGGCGCCAGGTACGTCTTGACCCTTCGGTGGTCAAGGATGTAGTGTGTGTGTGTGTGTGTGTGTGTGTGTGTGTGTGTGTGGCGGTGGTGTGTGTGTGATTGAGTGAGTGTGATCTTTCCTCCCTTCCAGTGTGGGAAACAGACGTAGAGACAACACACGCGCCTATACCAGATGTAAACTAACGAAACAAAATCGCAGAGAAAACGTGATAAAGAAACACTGCGAGACAAACAAAGATAAACACGAGATAGAACATAAAAGGTGGGAAAGAGGGTTAAAGGGGAAAGCGTGTGAAGTAAGAGTTAAAGGCAACAGCACGAGAAAGTTGAGTTAAAGGAAAGACACGGCAGGTCCAGTTAAAGGAAAAGCGCGGAAACACCATTTAAAAGCTAATACCACCGGATACATTATATAGAGGCAAAAGCGCGTGGATCACTATTTTAGGCTTAAGCGAGATAAACACAAGTTAAAGGTACAAATAAAAACGCGGGAAAACTATTTAATGGTAAAAACAGGGAAAAACTGTTTAAAGGTAAAAACACCAAAAAATGAAAATACTGTTTAAAGGTAAAACGCGGGAAAAACGGGTTACAGCAAAAAGCGCAGAAATAGACGTAAACACGAGATACAGCATACACGCAGGAAACCGGGGTCATTCCTGTCACCAGAACCTAACGAGGCAAACCAACCCAGCTTATGTAGGCTTGACACGTACACTGCTATTTTCTAGGGCAGCTACCCAGCAGAGGCCTGGGGGGGAGGTGAAGGGAGGGAGGGGGCTACTGGACACACGGAAAGATGGCGATGGAGAAATGGGGTTGGCGGTAAGGAGAAGCAAGGAGAGGCCAGATATAATTTGGAAAATGAAGGTATCTAGGAGTGGTGGAGGAAGAGGAGGCGGAGAGGCAATGTGCGGCAAGAGGAATTAGAGAAGATGGGTGAGAATGAAGGAAGAGAAAGAAGAAGAAATTGGTAGAGAAGGAGGAGAAGAGAAAGGAGACAGGGATAAGAAGGGAAATGAAGATAGAGATAACAAAATTTGGAGAATTTGTAGAGAAGGACCGAGAAGAGTCATGAGGGAAGGAAAGTTGAATAAAACATGGAAACCAGACAGAGGATGAGAAGCAGAAGAGAAGGATAAATGGTGGGTAATAAGGTAAAAGAGAATTGTAATAGGGATGAAATCTGAGAATGAGAGAAAACGATAAAATACAATAATGAAGAGGAGGAAGAAATGAAAGGGGTTAAAAAATTAGAGAATGAAGAAATAAAATATGATATATAGGCCAAGAAAATGATGATGCGAGGAGAAGGAGAGAAGAAGAGATAATTAAGGTCTCCATCTCGAACTACGGAGAAACTGAGGAGGAGACACAGGGGATGAAGTGAGCAGGAAGTTGATGAAGTGTAGCAGGAGGTTAATGAAGTGTGGGAAGTTGATGAAGTGTAGTGGGAAGTTGATGAAGTGTAGCGTGAAGTTGATGAAGTGTAGCGGGAAGTTGATGAAGTGTAGGGGAAGTTGATGAAGTGTAGCAGGAAGTTGATGAAGTGTAGTGGGAAGTTGATGAAGTGTAGCGGGAAGTTGATGAAGTTAGTGGGAAGTTAATGAAGTGTAGCGGAAGTTGATGAAGTGTAGCAGGAAGTTAATGAAGTGTAGTGGGAAGTTGATGAAGTGTAGCGGGAAGTTGATGAAGTGTAGCGGGAAGTTAATGAAGTGTAGCGCGAAGTTGATGAAGTGTAGCGCAGAAGTTGATGAAGTGTCTGAGGGAAGTTGATGAAGTGTAGCGGGAAGTATGGTGACTGCAGCTAGTGGTATGGTGACTGGTGCAGCTCTTGACTGGTGTGGTATGGTGACTGGTGCAGCTGGTGGTATAGTGACTGGTGTAGCTGGTGGTATAGTGACTGGTGCTGGTGGTATGGTGACTGGTGCAGCTCTGACTGGTGTGTGTATGGTGACTGGCAGCTGGTGGTATGGGTGACTGGTGCAGCTCCTGACTGTGTGGTATGGTGACTGGTGCAGCTGGTGGTATAGTGACTGGTGCAGCTGGTGGTATAGTGACTGGTGCAGCTGATGGTGGCTGTGCAGCTGGTGGTATAGTGACTGGTGCAGCTGGTGGTGGCAGTGACTGGTGCAGCTGGTGGCATGGTGACTGGTGCAGCTGGTGGTATAGTGACTGGCAGCTGGGTGGTATAGTGACAGGGTGAGAGAGACCCGCCAATACCTGCTTTGTTTCAGCATTGTCAAGTTCCATGATTTGCATGACGAGAATATCAACAATGATTCATTTATAGTTTGGTGAGTCCATGCTGCCTCTTTGAGTTAACGGGACGTACGGTACTCTGCCTCTGTTGAGTTAACGGGACGTACGGTACTCTGCCTCTCTTGAGTTAACAGGACGTGCAGTACTCTGCCTCTTGAGTTAACGGACGTCGTGTACGGTACTCTGCCCTGTTGAGTTAACGGGACGTGTACGGTAATCTGCCTCTGTTGAGTTAACAGGACGTGTACGGTACTCTGCCTCTGTTGAGTTAACGGACGTGTGCGGTACTCTGCCTCTGTTGAGTTAACGGACGTGTACGGTAATTTCGCCTCTGTTGAGTTAACGACGTACGGTACTCGCCTCTGTTGAGTTAACGGACGTACGGTACTCTGCCTCTGTTGAGTTAACGGACGTATGACTCTGCCTCTGTTGAGTTAACAGGACGTACGCACTCTGCCTCTTGAGTTAACGACGTGTACGGTACTCTGCCCTGTTGAGTTAACGACGTGTACGGTACTCTGCCCTGTTGAGTTAACGGGACGTGTACGGTACTCTGCCCTGTTGAGTTAACGGGACGTGTACGATACCTTACTGGTTCTGTTGCTAAATGTCTGTGTCTGTGTGTGTCAGTCGAGAGTATTCCACTTAATTTTTCTTGATCCATCTTGCCTCATTCTACACCTCAACACTCATAACTCATCCCTCTTATTTCCCATCACTCTTTCCCCGCCCTACTCGCCCTCACTCCCTTCCTTTTCTCACTTCTTTCCCCACCAACCTCTCTTTCACCTTCCCCACTCCTCTCTCATCTCTCCCCTTTCACTCTCTCATCTCTCATTCCTCTCACCCCTCTCACCCCTCTCCCATCCCACCCCCTCTCTCCGTCCTCACGCCTGCGTCAGCGTTTGGTGTAAAGATAATGTTTACCGGTTGATACGGAGGCGGCAGAGTGTATAAAGCGCCCGTCTACCATCCTAAGGGTCGTTGTTCTCGCTTGGGCACCCCCTAGTTCACCCAGCTGTGTTTTGGAACCTAGTCTAGTTAGGGATGTAAAGAGGTTAAGTACTTGAACTTTATGTACTCGCGGTTTAGTATCCAGTGGGCTAGCAGCCGTACTGCCTCTAACAGATTTCGCCATATTGTTTATGTTTGGTGATCGTGGTGCAGGTTTATGTCTGGTGATCGGTGGCCAGGTTTATGTCTGGTTTATGTCTGGTTTATGTCTGGTTTAAAGAAAAAGATAAAAGGACAATTAGAAGAATCAAATTTAAGGACAAACAAATTCAATTCAATGAACAAAATTTTAATTAAACGGAAAAAGATGTAAACCAAAGTATTTAATAAAACTTTCAGTACTTTTCAAGACTATTAACAGGTAGGTCGTGTGGTGAGTTAATGTGGTAACAGTTCATCACGGTGACATTAACTTGGTACATCTATCTATTAACTTTATATATTTTTTTTTATTGTTATCAAAACTACTGGAATATTTGATAATTTATTGATAATTTGGATAATGTGAGACAGTTCGTTAATGATGGTTTAGTCTCATTATTAATAGATAATTATCATAGGTAGCGGAACCAAATTACTACTTAATGACTTGTGGATAATTAGCATATATATTTCATCATTAATAGATCAATAATGTAATTAAGAACCACTAATATAATTAATGGATCAGTTTGGTATTAGTATCAGTTTCAATTAGACGTTACCCATTCAATTAGTAATAAACTGGGACAAGAATTGCATCTTAGGTCACACTTGGGCGAGGTCAGAGGAGAGGGGAGGGGTGGGGTGAAGGAGGAGGAAAAGTGTGGATTCATGGATGACTTAGTTACAGGAACATTATGCTATATCGGTGTTTTTACGATGAAACATATTGGATGACATTTTTAAAGGGCCAATGTATCACTTGGTATTAACCTCCCCCCTCCCCCTCCTCTCCCTTCACCCCCTCCCAGCTTATTTTACTTGATGATTAAACACCGTAAATACTACTCGAGGTTAAGTTAGGTTACATTAGGTTGGTTTAGCTATCGTTAGGTTAAATTAGGTTAGGTTAGGATAGTTAGGTTAGGTTAGGGTTAGGTTAACTTTACGTGGGTTAATCTTAAGGTGAGGTTAACAAGGTGCCATTCTTTCCTCCACACTTGTCAGTAACTGGGTGTAACTCTCCGGTCACAACACCTCCCGGAAAGAAGGACGAGAAGCAGTTGTCTGGCCTCCTGGAAGCCCTGACTTGACTGCCTCAGATGGTTTACCTCTGTGTTCACGTATACAACAAGAAAACGACAACACCTCAAGAGCTATCACAACACCTGGCTATAACTCAATAACAACCACAACAAGTCACACAGCCTTAAATACAACAATTGACAACCGCATAAATTAAAACGAAAGACATTTTGAATATTTACCATTAATTTAACATAGGACCTTATTTTTGTTACACCCTGTATGTATATAAACTCAAACAGTAAATAAATCACATGAATATACATTGCAGTATTATACAGTCAACTTGCAAAAATATGTATGGTGTATATTGTATGTATATTTCTGCTGTATACTGGTCATTGTGTTGTTTTATTGGCAACAAACTGATTTTCATGGATGAATTCAGGTGAAAGGGGATAGGTGTAGGGAGGTAGGGAGGGAACAGGTTAAGGGAGAGGGGGGTAGGAGGACAGGTTGAGGGGGGAGAGGGTAGAGGGGGGGTGTTTAAAGGGGAGGGTAGGAAGGATAGGTTGAGGGGAGGGATAGGAGTTACTCATATTTACCACAATTCTCCTATGCACTTACGTTAATTGTTTACCTTCTCTTAATATAAAAAGCTAAAAAGAAACTGTAAAAAGTTAAAAAAATTATATGAAAAGCTAAGAAAGATACACTTGACAGATCGACTTCTCTCAAAATATGGGAGGAAAAAGTGAACAATAAACATGGCCGCTGCGGGGACAGAGGTGATATACATCCGATTTATATTGACAAATTAGTGTTCATTCCAACATAAACATTGGGGAGACACGATTGACCTGTTGGTAAATTTCACGGTTGGTTGTGCACAATGGTGGCAATTAAAGGATTGACATGAGGGCAGTGCCAGGCTCCCATCAGTAGTGCCAGGTTCTCCACCTATCAATGCCAAGCCCCTCCTGCCCCCTAACAGCACCAAGCCCTTCCCAAGCAGTGTCAGACCTTCCCTAGAAGTACCAGGCCCCTAGCAATACCTGCCTCACCCTGGAAGCAACAGGTCCTCCCTTAGCAGTACCAGACCTTCCCTTAGAAATACCAGGCCCTTCCCTTAGCAGTATCATGCATTTCAACAGTGTCGGCTTCTGAACATCTTGGGTGAATGAACTAATTCTTCCTCTCTCGTAACATGGTCGGGTTCCGATCGTTCAAGTAACTTGGAAGTCGTCTGGCTGTACCGGAAAAGTGTTAAACATCGTAAAATAGCGATCGTCATAAAATTACTGTTGTCCCGTGAGCTGTTAGAGACTGGTGAAGCAGACTGGCGATGATTTATGGGTATCTAGGTGTAATAAAATACTTTTTTACATACACGGTTAGTTATGAATGCCGACGATTAACTTGTTGAGGTTTTAATTACTGTTTGTTAAAGATGGTGATTTAATTTTGTTCTTCGTGTTAACTGGTGGTTAGTTTTCAGGTGATTCAATAATTGGTTATGATATGTTAGGACTATTATTGTTGTATGACTGTGTTAGTTATCGTCAGGAAGTGTAGAGGGTGTGTGTGTGTGTGTGTGTGTGTGTGTGTGTGTGTGTGTGTGTGTGTGTGTGTGTGTGTGTGTGTGTGTGTGTGTGGTGTGTGTGGTGTGTGTGTGCGTGTGTGTGTGTGTGTGTGTGTGTGTGGTGTGTGTGTGTGTGTGTGTGTGTGTGTTCTTGATATTATTGCAAGACTCTGACGGTACTAAACCATCTTAACAACACGAACCATACACAACTTAACCTAATACCTTAAACCTGTCCTAACGATTGTAGGCCCTCATTATCTCCTTACAACCCCTTCACAGTTCCCCCATAGCATCCCAGAGCCCCTTCCAACCACCCCAGAGTCTCAACCACCCAGAGCCCCTCAGCAACCACCCCAGGAGCCCTCACAACCACCCCAGAGCCCTCACAACCACCCCAGAGCCCTCACAACCACCCCAGAGCCCCTCACAACCACCCCAGGGCCCCCACAACCACCCCAGAGTCTCTCATAACCCTCAGTAGCCCTCACGCCCCACAACCTCTCGCACAACCTCAATACAAGAACGTCACCACAACAGCCCTCCCCTGAGACCCAAGACACAGGAAGTCAGATGAGAGAGAGAGAGAGAGAGAGGAGAGAGAGAGAGAGAGAGAGAGAGGCTTAGGGGTGGAGAGGAAGGGTGATTTTTGTAGCGCCTAAGGGGAGAGGAAGAAGGGGAGGGAAGGGATTGAGAAGGTGGAGGAGAGGCTACTTTTCACTCTCACTCACTATATTACACTACATTACACCACTACATGATACTCCACAATTACCTGCGCCTCATGTGTTATTAACGACGATGCTTAATTAACTTTAGACGACCTATGTTGTGTAATTCACGCATTTGTCTGGTGCGTCTTTCCGCGTCAGGTTACGTTCGATTAGGTTAGGTCACGTCAGGTCAGGTCAGGTCAGGTCAGTTAGGTTAGGTTAAGTTAGGGCAGGTCAGGTTAGGCAGATCAGGTCAGGTTAGGTTTGGTTGGGTTAGGGTTAGGTTATGCTAAGTCAGGTCAGGTTAGGTCAGATCAGACAGTTCAGGTCATTTCAGGTCAATTCAGGTTACGTATCTCCAAAAGTAAAGTCATATTATCGTGAGTCATAACATTGCCTTCAGTATCACGTAACAACAACCTTATAAATTTAAGAAACAATATAAACTCGTGTTGAGGACGCCTGTCGGTGGTTGTAGTAATACTGTTGGCATTATGTGTTAGTTGACCCCTATAACTGGGCTTATATCGGTTTATCTTTTATTAAACATGTATGCAAATGAGGCGAGGAGAATGGACTGGACGTGTGTGGGGGGTGTGGTGTGTTTGGGGGGGTGATGTGGGAATGTGTATGAGAGAGAGAGATTACAGTGTGTATGTGGGTATGAGGTATGTATGAGTGTATGAGGTAAGGAGTGTAAGGAGTGTATGAGTTAAGGTAAGATCTAGGAAGGAAAAGATAAAAGGAGGGAAAATGAAAATGGGAAGGAAGGAGAAGTTAGAAGGAAGAAGAATGGGGGGAGGGAGGGAGAAGAAGAAGACAGAAGAAGAAGAGGAAGAAGAAGAGGAAGAAAGGTGGGGGGGGATAGTAATTTGAGAAGTTTGAGGTTCTGGCCCCAAGATATGATTGTCGCTGGTCTGCAAAATGTTGAAGAGAGATGCAATGGGATGTAACAGGAGGGGAGAGGAGTATGGGGAGGGGAGTTGGGAGAGGGATGAGATCTATGGGAATAGGTGTGGAAGATGAGTGGTGGGGGAAAAGGAAAGAGAAGAGAAGGTAGAGGAATGAGGGAGGGAGAGAGAGAGAGAGAGAGAGAGAGAGAGAGAGAGAGAGAGAGAGAGAGAGAGAGAGAGAGAGAGATAACTCTATTATTTGCCTATCTCACTTTTTTCCTCTCCACACACACATTCATTGTTATTATCATACATACACGCACTTAACCCCTTCCCCTGTTACATTATGCAGATGTGGGTCTTTGTTGATTATTGAAAGATAGTGATGCTGTGATTGTGCTACCTGATACATACATGATCTGGCAATACATATGAAACCCAGATGTGTATATGTATACTGGTCATGTGAAAGATAGATGCACACATATATTTTCTGCCTTGTTCCCTGTGTGTGTGTATCTTGTGGTTGTGTGTGGTTGGAGGTTAGTGTGTGTTAGTGTGTAATATTGCTTGTGGAGGAGGAGTGGTATGGCATCACTCAAGGTGTGCTGTGTTGGCTGTGCTGGCTGTGCTAATAATTGTGCTGGGTTGTGCTGGGTTGGGTTGTGCTGTGCTGTGCTGTGCTGGGCTGTGTTGTGCTGTGCTGTGCTGGCTGTGTTGTGCTGTGCTGGCCAGGTTGTGCTGTGCTGGCTGGCTGTGCTGTGCTGTGCTGTGTTGTGCTGTGCCAGGTTGTGCTGTGCTGGGCTGTGCTGGGCTGGGCTGTGCTGTGCTGGTGTAAATATATTTGGCTGCCTTGGTGATGGAGGAACACTTAAATACATCTCTGTTCATCTATAAGACGATTGGATAAAAACATCGAATCACGAAATATATCCAGTTAAATAAAGTCATAATTACAATAGCAGTATAATGTTCCTATTTTATTTCAGTGTTAGAAAATAAACCCATAGTGTTTGAATATTAGGAGGTGGTAGGGATAGTAGAAGTAGGCAGCTGTCAAACAGGAGGTGCTACTGCTCGGGGAAGATATTGGGGCATAATGTGTTGTCTATAGTGGTAGACCTTGCTGCCATATGTATCCTAAGTCCCAGGTTGCTGATCTGACTTCTCTGCCTCATTTTACACACAATTGCAGGTCTCAAGTGTTTCTCTTACTTATTATTATTATTATTATTATTATTATTATTATTATTATTACCCTCAGACCCCTGATGTTGGTCAGTGACTTGTGCTTGGGTGGTTTAATACTCCAAAAAAAAAAGGCAAATATATATTCCTGATGATCTTTTCAATATATTGTTTTATTCTCTCCTGCACAAAGTTTTCCGATCTATTATATATATATAGTTTTATTATCTGTGTTTGTTAAAAATCTATGGCGGTGATGTTTTTTGATAGTTGCCGCCAGCTGGTCATTGAATGTGTTGGAGTTATGACAATAGGAAATATCACCCAACAATGTAATTGCACATAGTTTTAAATGTTGTATGTTGAATGTTTCACTTTTATCATGACGTGCCTTGTGGGGTGATCTGGATGGACCCTGATGATTGGTGGCGTAGGATAGCCAACTTCTTTATTCACTCTCACTCTATTCACCTACTCTTCTCTCTCTCTCTTACTCACTCACTCACTCTTTACTTTTCACTCTTGCCCAGCAATACGTAACCGAAACTGAAGCATACTGA
>NW_024752204.1:0-10160 GCF_018991925.1 Homarus americanus
GGAAACGGGAGAACAGGGTAAAAGGGAGGAATCCTCGTCTTGTTCCAGGGCCTTCTTACTAGGCCGGAACGTTTATATTGTATTGGGTTTTAGTAACGAAACCCAATTGTCTGTTATCCATTTATTTAGGAACCACTAAGACAATTCCAAAGTGTAAATCAACCGTAACTTAATCACTGTAACTGTGAGTGTTAAGAGAAGGACGGAGGCTATGTAAATAGACCAGCTTAAAGACGTCCGACTTGGGTGAATCGTTGAGCAAGAGTGCCCCCATGGCGTCGGCTTCTCGACGCTGACCGAAGCAGTGTTTGGCCGCACCTCAAGGAAGCTGCCGATCATGTGATATCAACATCACGCCTCATTCTGTTTATGAAACAGGGGCTATTACAGTCTTATTCCCAAAGTTTTCCTCAGTTGAACCATGGATCTCACAGTGGCAGCAGGTGCATTCTTCATTATTTACTTGTTAGTCAAAAGGAAGAAGAAATCTAGGAGAGTGTGGCTAAGGCGACTATTTTGGGGACAGAAAAATATGTCCCTGCTGAGTGAAATGGACCATGGCCATTCAAAAAAAAAATACTCGAATGACACCAGAGGACTTTGAAACATTAAGTAACCTTGTAGGACCAAGAATTATAAAGAAGGATACAACATTCTGAAGAGCCATACCGGCCAAAAATCGTTTTTTTTTTTTTTTTTTTTTTACGGGGATTTAGTCCACCCGGGCACAGGTCACTGACCCACATGGAGGCATGGGGGGCGAAAATGTAATACTTATTCATAGTAAATAAAATTTATAATAATAAAAAAATAATAATGATAACATTATTAATAATAATAATAATAATAATAATAATAATAATAATAATAATAATAATAATAATAATAATAATAATAATAATAATAATAATAATAATAATAATAATAATAATAAAGAACTATAAAGAGAAAACATTCAGTAGTGAGAAACGCTATATATATGTAGTGTTGTCAAGGAAAAGAAACAATTGAGACCTACAATTGTGTGTAAATGAGGTAGAAAGACAGATTAGCAACCTGGGACGTGGTCACAGCTTTCGTGATGCCATATGGCAGCAGGGTCTACCATTAGACAACACATTATGCTTCCAATATCTTCCCCGGCGGTAGTACCTCCCTGTTCGGTAGCTGCCTACTACCTAACTCTACGCTTTCTAGCCACAGGGGACTCCTATACCAGCCTGCAGTATTTATTCAAGATATCCAAGCAATGCATAAGTGCGATAATCGCTTGGAGGCAAGCTTCACATTTTCTTCTTCCCTTCACCCGGGGAATATCCCATAATTTGCGCAATGCTCACCCAGCAATCACGCTTCCTAACTTTATTGTAGTACAAGCCAAGTTGGCGATTTCACAGCTCAGAATGCTTCTAATATTCATCCAGTAAGGTTAAACATTTCTCCCTGGTCGTTTGGTTCGTTCGGGCTAAAATGCTCAAGTGAAGACGCACCCTTAGGTGAACAAAAATAAAAATATAACTTTTAATTTCAAAGGCTGATATGCTGTAATCGGTGTAGTTCCAGGGTACTGCACCACCTCACTTGTTGGACAAACATTAAGCAAACCGGCGAACTCACTGTAGTAAGGAATAGCTCCACAAAAATTAAGAAAATCTGTGCCCTAAGATACCCATACCAAGGATAGCACGTATGTTTAACAATTTGTGTCCCGAGTTCAAACCCCGGTCCAGGAAAAGATGTGCGAAGAATGTTATTCAGCGTGAATACTAAACATCACAAAGATGTTGGGGGAGGGTAAGTTAGTATTTTTTTACGGTGATTAGCCCACTCGGGCACAGGTCACTGACCCATACCCTGGGGGGCGAAAATGTAGTAATAATATTATTAATAATAATAATAATAATAATAATTCAGATAAGTAAACAAAAAATAATAATAATGATAACACTGCAATAATAATAATAATAATAATAATAATAACAATAACAAAAATAAAAATAATAATATAATAATAATAATAATAATAATAATAATAATAATTAAATAAAAAAAGATCAAGAGTGAGAAACAATATATATGTGTTGTGGTGTCAATGTTAAGAGAAATAATTGAGACAAGATTTTTCCTTTGTAAACCCATGTTGCGAGTCGTAGATTAATTTGATTTTCTCTAGATGCGATCGGATGCTATTTCCCACTACTGACGTCAAACTGATCGGCCGGTAATTTGACGCTGATGCTCTGTCTCCCTTTTTGAATATGGGTACTACATTTGCCTGTTTCCACAAGTCTGGCACAACTCCGGTGTCTAATGAGTTCGTAAATACATTTACAAGGGGTCCGCTAATCTGTTCCCTACACTCTTTCAAGACTCGAGGGAAAATTTCGTCCAGTCCTGGGGATTTTGTCTTCTTTAGTTTATTTATCCTCTTAAGAACATCCTCTTTTCTGATAGTGATATTCTTTAATTTCTCTTCTTCCTTTCCCCTAAATATCAGTTCCATCTCTGGAATTTCCTCACGAATTTCTTCTGTGAAAACTGATAAGAAGTAGTTGTTCAATGCTTTGCTTATTTCTACACTGCCATTTATCACTTCTCCCCTCCCTGACTTTAAAGGCCCAACTTTGTCCTTGACTTTTGTTCTATATTCCTGGAAAAATCCCTTGGGATTCGCCTTGGATTCTCTTGCTATTTTGGCTTCATGGTCTCTCTTTGCTTTCCTTACATTTTTCATAAAATTCCTAGATAGTTCATTATACCTATTTCTGAGCTGCTCCTCCCCTCCCTTTAATTTCTTATAAATTCCTTTCTTTATTCCTATGTCATGTTTAAGTTTTCTGGTCATCCACCTTGGATCATTCTTATTTGACCTAATTTTTCTGAAAGGTATATTTTGTTCTTGTGGTTTATGTAGTATTAGGGTGTGTCATAGGAGGGAAGATCAGCTAAAACTAATGGCCCATCACTTTTTTGGTAGATTTTAGTGTATATAAACAGAAAATAATTTCAGTTTCAATATTTTGCAACCTTTTGCTAGGTAAATTTTAGCGTGAAATTTATCGAAAATCTGACGTACAGCTGCATTAGTGCATTACAATTAAATAGTGAATATTGCTTTCTGACTTCATTCTTTAACAACCCAACTAACAATATTTTTTTCTGTTTCAGATTCTGATGCATTTATAAGTTGATAATATTTGCGATGGCTGCTTGTGTCAGGACGAGGAACCAAAATCAACCATCTCAGTCACTATCTTGGGTCTGGGAGAGAGAGCTCCTGAAGTGGGAGTTGCCTACATTGAGAGATGCTTTGAGATCGGTGTTTTAATCCAGGCAAATCAGTGAAAAGAACCAGAACTTACACAAACAAGGAACATTACCAGTGATATGACCAAAGCTGTCTTGGCTTTGATACCTCTATTTCTTGGCTCGGTTCAGCCTCCAGTCATAACAAGTCAGAAGATTAAGTGAGAGACTGCTAGCCAGTTGAGGAAAAAAGGCAAGAGATATCTCTTGGGAGAGAAAGCTTTACCCGATTAAGGACAACTTTTGCCAAACAACTGGACCAGTTATTTGACATAATTACTTGCAGAAGTGCCCAATTCGTTTCTCTGTCTGAGTTTGGATGCGATCGTGACTGAAATCCGAGGCCCACATCTCCTGTTGCAAGCGTGAACTGAAGATTCTGTGATCGAACTGGCATTTGTCAACCACAGAAGACTAACTGATATAGGGGCTCTCATGAGTTTCTAGCCAAGATATTCCGGAGTCCAAGAGACAGGAGGCTGCCACAGAGAGACAGAAAGAGGGAGAAAGAGTTGCCGAGGAAAAAGAGACTTGAGAAAGGCCCAGGGTGGGTAAAGGCCGATGATTGGAGTCAAGCTGATTCAGAGTTTAATGACTTCCCCCATGGCTGATCCGAGTGCTGACCAGGAGAATGGTGACTTTGTCCCTAACCCAGAAAATAATGATCCCAAACCTTCCAGGCATAAGATTCGAAATAGGAAAGATATCCCGAGCATAGCTCTGGCCAGCATGCGACACCACACTGGTCTCAGAGAAACTGCAGAGATAGCAACAGCTGCCTGGATCGACGGTGGTTTGATAACACCTGATGATGTTCACCTGGTGATAGATAATAACAAAGTAAGGAGTGCTCAGGAGAAACTTGTCAGTAACCTAGAAGAGGAGTTTGATTAGGGGATAAGAGAAAATGGAATCAATTGTTTGTTCTTTGATGGGAGAAGGGATGACACTAAAGTGTTCATGAAAGTTGGAGATTCTGACAAGTTGTTCCCTGCCATGGTGACGGAGGAACACTACTCCTGCTGCAGTGAACCAGGAGGGAAGTATTTGTGGCATTTCACTCCAGAGAAAGATGACATCAGGAAACCAGCTGAGATAGTGGCAGATAACATTGTGAACTGGCTCAGAGAGAGGAACGTAGACCAGACCCTGCAGGCCATTGGAGTGGACAGCACCAACACGAACACAGGGTGGCAAGGAAGGGTCATACAGTGGATAGAGCGGAAGATTGGGAGGAAGCTGGTCTGGATTGTTTGTGACCTCCACACCAACGAGTTGCCACTCAGACATCTGATCCAGGAGCTGGATGGCAAGACTCTTTCAAACAACAGATGGTCTGGTCCTCTTGGCAAGATGCTGGACTCTGCCACTGAGTTAGAAATAAATCCGAGCTTTAGAAAAAATCACAGTTGGCCCTCCACTCGTTGAGCTTGCACATACTGTCATTGACTGACCTGAGTACTGACCAATGCTATGGTTACATGATTTGCAGTGCCATCAAAACTGGGGTCATGCCTGATAGACTTGCTTACCTGCAGATAGGTCCAGTCTCACATTCTAGGTGGCTCACAACGGCTCTCGGGTTCTGCAGAATTTGGGTCGCTCATCATAAACTGAAAGGGAATTCATCGTGAGTGTCTACTTGCCAAATTGGTTCAACACCAAGGTCAAGTCATCGTTCTCCGAAGGTCCGAGGCATGTTCTCTTCCAGCTTGAGCTCCTGAGGAGTCAGCCAAGGAAGGTTGTTCAGATTGTGGAGCAGACTGTGAGGAGATCTTCCTGGTATGCTCATCCTGAGGCAGTTCTGCAGACAATGCTCTGCAGTAAGGATGAGGAGGAGAGAAGAGTGACAGTCAAAAAGATCTTGGATATGAGACTTATGAGAGGATCTGGGCATGACGAATCAGTTGGTGACGATTCCTTCAGGGTCAGGAAGACTCCTGAAGTCAATCTAGGTGCCAAGACCCTCACTGATCTCATAGATCTGGATAACATCCAGGCTGGCAGTGAGCCCCCTCTTACCTGCAGCCTCACCAATGTTCAAGTCAGAGCTTTCCTGGACAACCCCATGCATGTCCCTGCCTGGCCCTCACACACCCAGAGTATAGAGCGTTGTGTACAGCAAGTGAGCAAGGCCAGCAGTCACGTGTACAGCCAAGAGAGGAGGGAAGGCTACATCCGAGCTCAGGTGGTCAGCAGGGAGGTGATGAGTAGAAACAGAAGCAAGAAAGACATGTTCTCTATGGTGTGCAGCAACGCCGGGTCGTAGTAGTAAAACCGGTTTTTGTATTTGATGATTTTGTTTTCTAAAGGAATATTAAATTTAATAAATGTGTGTCCAAGATCATTCGTTCACTATTCTGGATCATTTCATCCTAATATAATTAACCTGATACATTTACTTTACTTTAAACTCTAAGCTATTGTGTAATTGTTGGTAAAGGTGGGGAATACTGAATTTTCATAAGATTTCAAGTTAAAAATTTGCACCTTAAAAAATAGAAAACTTTCAAATCTGAAGATATCACATGATTCTGCATAGAACTACATCATTAATACCATGGGCCGATTTTCAAACTCAAAAAAAAAAAAATTCGCCTCCATGTATTTTACCCTAATGTAGTATACTAGTGAATATATTATAATCATGCTCAATTGTTGTGTCATCTATGACCTCACCCCTTCCTACTGGGGACTGACGTGACTGTTCCCAGGTGACCTCACCTAGGTACCTTCTTAATCCCTGATAATCCGCCAACCGAAAGTTTGGGACTCTGACCATATTGTCATTGTTTTTCGTTTCCAAATTTAGGGTGAACCTGATTTCTCTGTCATCACTGTTACCTAGTTCTTCCCCTACTGTGATATCTCTGATAATATTTTCTTTATTTGTTAATACTAGTTCTAATATATTGTCACCTCTAGTAGGTTCTGTAATTAGTTGTTTCAAAAAATTGTCCTGTACTGCGTCTAGGAAGTCTTCAGATTCATAGTCACCTACAATGTTGTCCCAGTCAATATTCTGAAGTTGAAATCACCCATAATGCACAGGATGTTATATTTTGCTGCCCTACTCATTTCCTGCCATATGGGCTGAGCTGCTTCTTTGCCAAGACTTGGGGGCCTGTAAATCACTCCATAATTAGTTTCACCCTTTATTGAATTATTAATACAACATTTTAATGTATCCTTGACGAAGAGTGCGACCCCTCTCCCCTTCCTACCTTCCCTGTCCTTGTGAAAAAGGTTGTACCCTTCTATGTGGT
Source organism: Homarus americanus (assembly GCF_018991925.1). NCBI lineage: Eukaryota > Metazoa > Arthropoda > Malacostraca > Decapoda > Nephropidae > Homarus > Homarus americanus. The sequence continues at coordinate 6,573 of NW_024752204.1, forward strand.
ACTCTGATAAAAAAATTTTGCTCGCCAGATTCATCCAAGTTTCGGTGATTGCTATGACGTCTACATTCTCGGTACATACAACCGCTCTCAGCAAGTCTATTTTATTTCTAACGCTCCTACTGTTTGTATAGTATACATTTAAACCTACCCTTCCCTGGTCCTGTTTTACCCCTTGTCCTGAGTAACTAATTTTACTTCCCAGGACCTGCTTGTTTTTTGACTCCCACTTTCCCCGACCTCTCTCTACTGGCGAAACCCCCCCTTTGGAGTGACAATTTCACGCTCCAGGGATGCAGACAACGTCTTTACCCCTGCACGAGACAAGTGTACTCCGTCACGACTGTACAGGTAGTCGTTGCCATAGAATCGTTGCCAGCTATCAATGAATGCCCAACCATTGTTTGCACAATGTTTTTCCAGTCGGCAATTTATAGCAATTGCCCTGGACAGCCATTCAAGACCAACCCCTCTTCTAGGCACGACACCACATACTATCGGGATCCCTCCCCTATCTCTAATCTTCCCCAGCGCCTGCCTATACCTCTTGTTTTCCCAATCCATGGGATGATTATCATTCCTAACATGAACGAACAGTGCACTGCTTTCAGATGCTGTTCTGATATTGTACTTATGCTGTTTAATTCTGAGTTGCAATGCAAGAATTTGTGTAGGAATTTGCCTGGTTTGAGTAGAATGAAAGGATTTTTTAAGCCCTTTTAAAACAATGATCAACAAACAATGAAGGGTACCCAAGTTTTTGTGCAATGGACTGAATGTGTTGCAGTTCATCACCAATAAACTCAGGGTCACAAATACGCAAACATTTCAAAAATATAGCAGAAAAAACTGACATTTTGGTAGATTCATGGTGACTCGATAAAAAATATATTAAAGTGTCTACCTGTGTAGGATTTCTTTACACCTTAAATTTATAGTTGTGACCATTTCTCATGATAAGCATATCAAGAAATGGAAGGGATCCATTTATTTCTCTTTCAATTTTGAAGGTAATACCAGGGACAAGACCATAAAGCTTGTCTAAAAATTCCAGTGGGTCACTGTTTCTAGGCCAAAGACCAAGAACATCATCTACATATCTATACCATGGAGGAATAAAGTCTCATATATTGGGTAGCAATCTAGCCTCAAGATTTATCTTGTTCACGTTTCCTTTTTTTTTAAGGTTAAGGTGGGGAATGGAAGGAAGGCATGCTGGGGCTCAAGGCACAGCCAGACATGAGGGATAGAGAAGTCACAACATATAGTCGTGGGGGGAAAGGTTGGAAAAGAAGTTTAATGAGTTAAACAGCGGGGGACGCCACCCCTTGTTTTACATATTACAGAGTTTGTTGGCTAACTAAGCTAACTGCTAACCTAGGATTTAGGATGAGGTTGCACAATGGTTACTTTAGTAGACAATGACTAGATTGATTTTACAATTACAAGTTTATTAAAATTTTATGCTGTATTACGTTATGGACTCACTAGATTGTGACTTGTTAAATGTGAATTTATATCATCTAAGTTTTAATCTACAGTAAGGTGGATCACTGTGGCGGACATAGATGGGTCGCGGGTTGGGTTGTTGAAGTGCGGGCAGACTCAGGGGCCACCAGGCGTGGGGTCGCCCTCCGTTGATGTCTTCCCAGCGTAGGTGGTCTGGGCTGTGAGGGTCGTCCAGGAGCTTGTCCCAAACCTTCTTCCGTAAGCGATATATCCAGTATATATATATATATATATATATATATATATATATATATATATATATATATATATATATATATATATATATATATATATATATATATATATATATATATATACTACTCTGGGGAATAAAAGTTATACATGATATAGAAATTATTAGAAACTCAGGCAACAATAAATTTGAAGTATTAAGAAATGTTGCTTGCACACATGAAACAGGTCTTAAGGGTTTTCACAGAATAATATCCATCACTGCGGAAGTGGTATAAAAATAAGAAATTATTAATTCCACCATGAATAGGCCTAAAGGGCACTCAATATAATTATGTTACACCAACAGATGCAGGCCTTAACGGTTTTCAACAAAACAATATCAATCACTGAGAAAATGGTATCAAAAAATGATAAATTAATAACTCTACAAGGAATAGGCCCTAAGGGCACTCAACAAAATTATATCAAGCACTGAGAAAATGGTATTAAAAAAATAAGAAATTAAATACTCTACAATGAATAGGCCTTAAGGGCACTCAATATAATTATGTTACACCAACAGATGCACACCTCTTAACCTAACTTAAACACTACTCTGGGGAACAAAGGTTATATCTGAGATTGAAACTATAAAGAAATTTTAAATGCACACAGCATACATTAGGTAACTGAAAAAATAGCATGAACTACACACAAAAATATTGTCACTATTATAAAGACGTTACTGAGTGCAATACCCGTGAACCACGCTCCCTAACCTAACACACACACAGATTCCACCTGCACTCCATAGTCGTTTAAGGCACAACCAACAAGCACCCGTAGTTGAAGGCCCAAATCAGCCTTTCTCCACCTTGGAAAGTGTACCTCTAAACTCCACTGACTCTTGGCCCCAGTGTGCGACCCTGTATCACTCAGCTAGCTTCACTTTACCCCCCCGGTACATCCATAAAGCGGAAGGGAGTGAGCCAATCAGACCTTGTACAGTTGAGAGAAGCTTTAGCTTCCCGTTAGCAAGAGGGTTTCACTAAGCTGCTTGAAACATGTGGTATTGTGAGCCGAGGTAGAGGACAGCTGATGACCCCAACGATCGTCCCGTCGTCAGCTGGGCACCCAGACGGCTGGATTCCCTCAAGAGATCCTTTGATACCCCGCTAAACAGTGACAGGCCTACACTGATCGGTCCAATGGCGACAATCGCCACCCTCAATCATCAACGGCAGTCTCAAACGGCAGTCAATCTCTCGCAGTCAAGTGGGTTCTGGCGGAAACCCTGAAATGAACTCACTGTTAGCTCTAGTTTACTTTATCACTGCCCTATCTAAACTCTGTCTGAGATTGAATGAGACGTACTTGTTATACTGCAATAGCGCAGCACAGGTGACTAGACCACGTGACTATTTCTGTGGACGGACGCGCAGAGATGTCCTGTAGGTCCAATCGCTTTCACGTGAATGAGGACCAGCCAGCGTCGCGTCTCTCCAAGGCGCTAGCTTAGGCCTATGTGACATATTTTCCGCCTAACTAATAACTCCTTGGGACACCCGTGACATTATTCAGACTGATAAACGATCTATAATAATTTCAAATTCAATAATAGTCCCTAAACTTCATGAATCGCATCATTATTAATTCGGCAAATTACATTTAATATCACTTAGGCCTAGTTCCACAACCTCTCGCTATGTGCAGGGAGCGCTCTCTTCCTTCCGACGACCTTGAAAGCTCAGTATCGCCAATGGCGAGGTGTTTGAAATTACTATGAAATTTCTGAATATTACATATATATATATATATATATATATATATATATATATATATATATATATATATATATATATATATATATATATATATATATATATATATATATATATATATATATAT
>NW_024752205.1:0-18986 GCF_018991925.1 Homarus americanus
CCTGCCAGGCCAGGCCAGCGCCCGTCAGGCCAGGCCAGGCCAGCGTCAGGCCAGGCCAGCGCCAGGCCAGGCCAGCGCCTGGCCAGGCCAGGCCAGCGCCAGGCCAGGCCAGGCGCCAGGCCAGGCCAGCGCCTGGCCAGGCCAGGCCAGCGCCAGGCCAGGCCAGCGCCAGGCCAGGCCAGCGCCAGGCCAGGCCAGCGCCGCCGTGGCCAGCGCCAGGCCAGGCCAGCGCCAGTGCAGGCCAGCGCCTGTCAGGCCAGGCCAGGCCAGCCAGGCCAGCGCCTGCCAGCGCCAGGCCAGGCCAGCGCCTGCCAGGCCAGGCCTGCCAGGCCAGCGCCTGGTCAGGCGTCAGCGCTGCGGCCAGGCCAGCGCCTGTCAGGGCCAGGCCAGCGCCAGGCCAGGCCAGCGCCAGCCAGGCCAGCGCTGCGCGTCAGGCCAGCGCCCGGCCAGGCCAGGCCAGCGCCAGGCCGAGGCCAGCGCCAGGCCAGCCAGCGCCAGGTCAGGCCAGGCCAGCGCCTGGCCAGGCCAGGCCAGCCAGGCCAGGCCAGCGTCAGGCCGGCCAGCGCCTGCCAGGCCAGGCCAGGCCAGGCCAGGCCAGCGCCTCGGCCAGCGCCTGCCAGGCCAGCCCGCCAGGCCAGCGCCTGGCCGTGCCAGCGCCTGGCCAGGCCAGCCAGGCCAGGCCAGCGCCTGGGCCAGCCGCCAGCGTGTGTCAGGCCAGCGCCAGGCCAGGCCAGCGCCTGGCCGTGCCAGGCCAGGCAGCCACAGGCCAGCGCTTGTGCCAGGCCAGCGCCTGGCCAGTGCCAGGCCAGGCCAGGCCAGGCCAGCGCCTCGGCCAGTGCCAGGCCAGCCTGCCTGCCAGGCCAGTGCCCCGGTAGGCCAGCGCCAGGCTCAGGCCAGGCCAGCTGGGCAGGCCAGCGCCAGGCCAGGCCAGCGCCCGTCAGCGCCAGGCCAGGCCAGGCCAGGCCAGTGCCCGCCAGCGCCAGGCCAGGCCAGCGCCTGGCCAGTGCTGAACAGTGCGTGCGCTGTCAGCCAGCGTTAGTCAGTTGCGCCTGGTTGCGCCAGCGCCTGGTTAGTGCTGGCGTTTGCCAGGCTATGCCAGTTAGGCCAGGTTAGCGTTGTGCCAGGTTAGTGTTGCCAGGTTGTGCGTCGGTTGGTGTTGCCAGCCAGGCCAGCGTTGTGTCAGGGCCAGTGCCAGTGCAGGCGCCTGTCAGCGCTTGGCCAGGTGTCAGCGCCTGGTCAGGTTATGTCGTCAGCTTAAAGTGCCGGCCAGGCCGCCTGGGTCAGGCCAGTGCCGTGCTTGCGCCAGGCCAGTCAGGGGCCAGGTTGCGCCAGGCCAGCGTTAGCAGGCCAGCGCCAGGTCAGGTGCCAGCGCCAGGTCAGCCAGCGCCAGGTCAGCCAGCGCCTGGGTTGAGCGCCAGGCCGGTGCCGTGCCGGTGCGTGCAGTGCCAGCGCCAGGCCGTCAGGCCAGGCCGGGTCAGCTGGTGCTCAGTTGCGTTGTGCCAGTTGCGTGTTTGGCCAGGTTGTGCAGTGTTAGTGTTGCAGTTTGTGTTGTAGTTTGCGCTGCCAGTTGGTGTCAGCGCCTGGGTTGTGTTGCGTGCAGGTTGGTGGTGCCAGTGTAGGCCAGTGTTGTGTTGCTTGTCAGGTTATGTGTTAGTGTTTAATAGGTTAATGTAGGTGTGTAAGTTAGTTTATACATACATACACAGCAAAGACATGCACACAGACGCACACAGACGCTATTAACGCTTCCTGTACACACACAACGACAATCAAATGAACAAAAACACAAGACAGAGAGAGAGAGAGACAGACACACACACACACACACACACACACACACACACACACACACACACACACACACACACCTTCCTTGTTTTCACTATCAATATCCCCTATGTATATTGTCAGGGTGTAAGTATCGTACAATGTAAACAATGGCTAAGGACTTGAAAATACCTCTATGTATCAAGTTATAATTTGAATCATTTATGTAGGGGGTAAGTGCATGTGTTTGAGGTGTTGGTTATAGTGAATATGTATTAGGTGATTTGAAGTAGTATAAGTGTCTTGGCTGAGTTGTATATCAAGTGTTGTTTACAAGGTGTTCCTCATGGTTAGTATCCTGGTAAGTGTATACATGAGGGTTTGACTGGGTGAGTGTGTACTGTTACTTACACTTAAGAAACACTTACAACCATACACACACATAATCTAACCTAACCTAACGTAACCCTAACCAAACACTAACCTAACCTAACGTAACCCTAACCAAACACTAACCCTAACGTAACCCTAACCAAACACTAACCTAACCTAACGTAACCCAACCAAACACTAACCTAACCTAACGTAACCCTAACCTAACCCTAACCAAACCAACGTAACCCTAACCAAACACCAACCTAACCTAACGTAACCCTAACCTAACCTTAACCAAACCTAACGTAACCCTAACCAAACACTAACCTAACCTAACGTAACCTAACCTAACCTAACCAAACCCAACGTAACCCTAACCAAACACCAACCCAACCTAACGTAACCCTAACCAAACACTAACCTAACCCACCCAACCCTAACCCAACTTAACCAAACCTAACGTAACCCTAACCAAACACTAACCTAACCTAACGTAACCTAACCTAACCCAACCAAACCTAACGTAACCCTAACCAAACACTAACCTAACCTAACGTAACCCTAACCTAACCCTAACCAAACCTAACGTAACCCCAACCAAACACTAACCTAACCCTAACCAAACCCTAACCAAACCCAACGTAACCCAACCAAACACTAACCTAACCTAACGTAACCCTAACCAAACACTAACCCAACCTAACGTAACCCTAACTCAACCCTAACCAAACCTAACGTAACCCCAACCAAACACCAACCCAACCTAACGTAACCCTAACCAAACACCAACCCAACCTAACGTAACCCCACCAAACACTAACCTAACGTAACCCTAACCAAACACCTAACCTTCCAACGTAACCCAATCAACCCCAACTAAACCTAACGTAACCCTAACCAAACACTAACCTAACCTAACGTAACCCCAACCTAACCCTTAACCAAACACTAACGTAACCCTAACCAAACACTAACCAACCTAACGTAACCAACCTAACCTAACCAAACCAACGTAACCCCAACCAAACACTAACCCAACCTAACGTACCCAACCAAACACTAACCTAACCTAACGTAACCCTAACCAAACACTAACCAAACCTAACGTAACCCTAACCAAACACTAACCAACCTAACGTAACCCTAACCTAACCCTAACCAAACCTAACGTAACCCTAACCAAACACTAACCTAACCTAACGAACTCCAAACCAACCCTAACCAAACCTAACGTAACCCTAACCAAACACTACTCAACCTAACCAAACCCTAACCAAACCCAACGTAACCTAACCAAACAACTCAACCTAACGTAACCCACCAAACACTAACCTAACCTAGAGGGTATTTTAAAGTGTGTGTGTGTGTTGTGTGTGTGTGTGTGTGTGTGTGTCTGTAATCTTTTATTATCACCCGCCACAGCTGCGAGGGTTTTCACAGTAGCTCACTTGTTTGTCTGTGTGTTGTGTTGGTGTGTGTGTGTGTTTATATTAGCTCTTCATGTGCACTAACTTGCTTCAATACTTATGAATCTTGCTTCACTTATGAATCTTGCTTCATAATCCCACAGGTCTAACTTCACCTCAAGAGCCACACTTTCCCTTTCACTATCACTGGCTTGCTTCACTTCTTGTTACACCCCTTGCTTCACCCCCTTGCTTCACACACCCCTGCTTCACCCCTTGCTTCACACCTTGCTTCACTACTTGCTTCATAACCTCCCCCATATGCCTTACTTCACAAAGGTCAAATGACGAATTGGGAGAGGTTATGACTCTGGTTCCTTCCTGAGACAAAAACCCGGCAGGAAAGGGGAGGAGGAAGGGGAAAGGGGGAAGGGGAGGGAGGGAAGAGGAAGAGGAGGAGGAGGAGGAAGAGGAAGAGGAGGAGGAGATAGAAAGAATTTAAACAATTAATATAAAAAACCCACCATTTCCAACACCCTACACCCATGGGCAGGAAAAACCCCCTACATCCATGGGTAATAGGATCTCATATACCCATGGGCACAGAGCCCTACGCCCATCCACGCCCACGAACCAGGTAGATGTCTGTACTGTATAGGTGAGTGAGATGAGATGTATACGACTTTGTTATTGTTTAGTCAGCTGATTGAGGGAATTTTGTCAGCTGATGAGAGTTCAATAATGGTGAGAATTTATTTATTATTATTATTATTATTATATTATTATTATTATTATTGTTATTATTGTTATTATTATTATTATTGTTATTATTGTTATTATTATTATTATTATTATTATTATTATTATTATTGTTATTATTATTATTATATTATTATTATTATTATTATTATTGTTATTATTATTATTATTATTATTATTATTTATTATTATTATTATTATTGTTATTATTACGTGAAACTAATCAAAATAAATTATACTAAGGTGATTTAGACAGACAGACAGACAGACACGTCATTATTCTGTCTGTTTCATGTTACTGTCTGTCTGTCTGTCTCTCACAGTAAATATTTTTATTGAGGTTAACTTCCTGTTCTTTCTTCCTCCTCCTCCTCCTCCTCCTCCTCCCTCCTCTCTCTCCACCACTAGCGGATGTCGGGTATATCTTGGCTTCCTCCTCCCTCCTCTCTCTCTCTCCAACACTACCACCACCACTACCACCCACCAGCAACATTAACCTACCAGTACTACCTACCAGCATCACCTACCAGCATCACCTACCAGTATCAACAATTATCAAACATTTGTCTGTTCTAGGACCTCTCTCTCTCTCTCTCTCTCTCTCTCTTTCACACACACACACATCTCTCTCTCTCTCTTTCACACACACACACATCTTACCGTCAGTATCCTGTAGTTGATTCATGTAGATCTTATGTAGGTCGGTGCCAGAACGTGATGACCACCATTGCTTCACTCGACGGTTCTCCAGTGACAGCCATTCGTGGAGCCCTGAGAGCTTAGCTAATGTTCCGGGGCTATAGGTCTGTGTAGGGGAGCTGACGACTGAGAGATTCCCAGTGCTCATGGTGGGTTGGGGTGGGCTTGGTGGGTAGGGGTTGGGTGGGTGGGTAAGGCAGGCACTTAATCACCACCTAAGTGTTTACCTATGGCCCGTCTATAGGTAAACGCCCACACGCCCACATTTCTATCAATATGACCTAGGCTATGCCCAGGTGTTTTTTTTCTATACAACCATCATAGGGCCTATAGACACACTATAGGCTCACACACTAGGCCTAAATCCAACATAGGCCTATATACACACCATGGGCCTAGACACACACTAGACCTATACACACCATAGGCCTATAGATACACTAGGTCTATACACACCATAGGCCTATACATACCATAGGCCTATAGATATACTATGTCCATACACACCATAGGTCTATACACATCATAAGCCTATAGATACACTAGGTATATACACACCATAGGCCCATACACACTAGGCCTAGACAATCAATAGGCCCATACACACTAGGCCTATACACATAATAAGCCTATATACACCATAGGCCTTCAAAATTGTCTATATAAGTCTCATATATCAATGTTCTTATAGAGTATAACACCTGAAAGACACAAATTAATTACTATAAAATACGGTATTATCATTATATATATTCACTATAACTTTTTATAACGAATTTCTGTATTTTTTGTAGTTTTTACGTATTTTTCACTGTAGCAACTTAATACAACGAATATTTTCCGTATTTTCGAACCAAAGTAATCAACGTATTTTTCGATCCAATGTTATCAAAATACGTACACCAAATAATACGTACACCAAATAATACGTACACCAAATAATACGTACACCAAATAATACGTACACCAAATAATACGTACACCAAATAATACGTACACCAAATAATACGTACACCAAATAATACGTACACCAAATAATACGTAGCCAAATAATACGTACACCAAATAATACGTACACCAAATAATATGTACACCAAATAATACGTACACCAAATAATATATATCTTAGTATAGAGGTTTATTTATATAGAAATTACTATATTTTTCCGCTATATAAAATCCTAGAAGCAAGAAATAGGTTTTAGGTAGGAAGAATGACCCGTGGTGACCTCTGTTGACCTGACCGCCTCTGACCTACTTATGGTTTCAGTCAGGTCACCTACACCTTAAGACACGAGGATGGAGAGAGAGAGAGAGAGAGAGAGAGAGAGAGAGAGAGAGAGAGAGAACAACTAGTCCCACAAACTAGTTCCACCCACTGACCATTCAATGCCACCCACTTACCACCCAGACAGACAGACAGACACAGAACAGACAGAGGTGTGTATAGCACTATCACCACACTACGACCCGGGTTTAAACAGCTGGTTGGTGTCCCCATATACCCGGTGTTTATACCAGCTTGGGGGGAGGGGAGGGGGTTATGGACCTGTAGACCGTCAACAGATGGTGGCTTAAACTATGAATTTGGTTGGTTTGTTGGGTTTTTTGGGTTTGCTGTCTGTTAGGTTTGGTTAGGTTTGGTTGGTCTGTTAGGTTTGGTGGTTTTTGGGTTGGTTGGGTCTGGTTAGGTTTGCTTGGGTTTTGGGTTGGGTTTTAAGATTTGTTGGTTTTTGGTCGGGTTTTGGTTGGATTAGTGAGTTAGTTAGGGTTGGGGGGCGGTGTATTGTAAAGCATTATAGTGAAGACAAACAAACACATTTTTGTTGGCATCTGATTGACAGTTTAAAGATGCCATAGCTTAGTGCCACCATCTAGAGTGCCACCACCCTCAAGTGCCACCACCCTGGAGCACCACCGAGTGCCACCACCTGAGTGCCACCATCCTGAGTGCCACCATCCCTGCCACCATCCAGAGTGCCACCATCCAGAGTGCCACCATCCTGAGTGCCACCACCCTGAGTGCCACCACCTGAGTGCCACCCACCCTGAGTGCCACCATCCTCATGCCACCATCCAGAGTGCCACCACCCTCAGGCGCCACACCCTGAGTGCCACCATCCTGAGTGCCACCACCAAGTGCCACCATCCTGAGTGCCACCATCCTCATGCCACCACCTCAAGTGCCACCACCCTGAGTGCCACCACCCCTGAGTGCCACCACCCTGAGTGCCACCCACCCTGAGTGCCACCATCCTCAAGTGCCACTCATCCTGAGTGCCACCACCCTGCCACCCCTCAAGTGCCACCATCCTGAGTGCCACCATCCTCAAGTGCCACCATCCAGAGTGCCACCATCTAGAGTGCACCAAGTGCCACCATCCTAGTGCCACCATCCTGGCCACCACCTCAAGTGCGCCCATCCTGAGTGCCACCATCCAGAGTGCCACCATCCAGAGTGCCACCATCCTCAAGTGCCACCACCCTGCAAGTGCCACCATCCTGAGTGCCACCATCCAGAGTGCCACCACCCTCGTGCCACCACCCCAAGTCACCATCCTGAGTGCCACCATCCAGAGTGCCACCATCCAGAGGCCACCACCCTCAAGTGCCACCATCCAGTGCCACCATCCCCTGTGCCACCATCCAGAGTGCCACCATCTAGAGTGCCACCACCCCGTGCCACCATCCTGAGTGCCACCATCTCAAGTGCCACCACCAAGTGCCACCATCCTGAGTGCCACCACCCTCATGCCACCATCTAGAGTGCCACCACCCTTCAAGTGCCACATCTAGAGTGCCACCATCTTGAGTGCTACCATCCTAGGTTAGGAGAGAGAGAGAGAGAGAGAGAGAGAGAGAGAGAGAGAGAGACCTGCATGATACATGATAGAGTGTGAGCGGGAAAGACAGACCTGGCGGGGTAGGCGGGCAGGGGTGGGCGGGTGGGCGGCAGATAGCGTGGTGTTAAATATCTAGTTTTTGTTGAAGTGTTATGTTGGAGAGTGACACCCAAGAGCTACACCTTCACTACACCCCTGTCTACAGTAACTACACCCACCACACCTTGTCTACAGTAATACACCCACCACACCCTGTCTACAGTAACCACCCACCACCCCGTCTACAGTAACTACACCCACCACACCCTGTCTACAGTAACTACACCCACCACACCCTGTCTAGTAACTACACCCACCAACCCTGTCTACAGTAACTACACCCACCACACCCTGTCTACAGTAACTACACCCACCACACCCTGTCTACAGTAACTACACCCACCACACCCTGTCTACAGTAACTACACCCACTACACCCTGTCTACAGTAACTACACCACCACACCCTGTCTACAGTAACTACACCCACCCACACCCTGTCTACAGTAACTACACCCACCACACCCTGTCTACAGTAACTACACCCACTACACCCCTGTCTACAGTAACTACACCCACCACACCCTGTCTACAGTAACTACACCCACCACACCCTGTCTACAGTAACTACACCCACCACACCCCTGTCTACAGTAACTACACCCTCTACACCCTGTCTGCAGTAACTACACCCACCACACTCTCTGCCATGGTAACTACACCCACCACACCCTGTCTACAGTAACTACACCCACTACACCCTGTCTAGCAGTAACTACACCCACCACACCCTGTCTACAGTAACTACACCCACCACACCCTGTCTACAGTAACTACACCTCTACACCCTGTCTACAGTAACTACACCCACCACACCCTGTCTACAGTAACTACACCCTCTCACACCCTGTCTACAGTAACTACACCCACAACACCATGAGTTAACTGCATGACCCAGTGTTTAAGGTGTAGAAGCTGTCACCAACACAACAACCACACCCTGAGTTAACGAGCTGCATAGCTGACCACCTGTTCTGTAACCTTACTCCGCTGTTTGTCTACAGTAACCTTACCCGCTGACCACCTGTCTACAGTAACCTTTACTTGATGACCACCTGTCTACAGTAACCTTACTCCGTTGACATGTGAGCTACAGATTGTTAAGGCTCAGGGCTAGGGGTAATGAACCGATTTAACCTCATTTTCTGGTATTTTCCATAAATAATAATTATAGATACACTGTCGAAACCAGTGTATGTTAGGTAATATCTGTTTCATATTCATCTTAATACTTATTTCTCCTATAATTTACCTGTGGTTGATTGCTTTTTTCGCAGGTATCTTTATTCTACAATACTACTGGTATTCACCTTGTGTTCTGCTCGTGCTCCTCCTATCTTTGTTATTTATCAGTGTCACAAACAAATGTTTCCTCATACCCCACCTGCATTACTATCATAATCATATCTTAATTTTTTCGCTGCTTAATGTGCACTCGTAGAAGCACCGGCTGTGTGTGTGTGTGTGTGTGTATATGATGAGTGTGTGTATGTATCTATGTATGTATGTGTGTGTTAATATGAGTGTGTGTATGTATTTATGTGTGTGTGTTAATATGATGTGAGTGTGTGTATGTATGTTGTATGTATGTGTGTGTGTTTATGATGTGAGTGTGTGTGTGTATGTGTGTGTGCATATGATATGGAGGTGTGTGTGTTTGTTTTATTACATGTGTGTGTGTGTGTGTGTGGTCAGTATCTTGCCTGCAAGCGAGCGGACTCAGGGGTTTGATCCTCGGGCAGGTGTGGCTTATGGCAATTTTTTACATCATTTGTCTCTTGTCTACCCAGGCAATTGGGAACCTGGATGTTAATCGACGGTGATCTCAGTTCCTGGGTAATGGTTGTCAGTGCTGTTGGTGAGTCTCCAGTCTTGGACTATTCATTTGACACTGGGTCATTGCAGCTCGTTAGCTTAGGTGGTTGTTGTGTCCAGTCGTGGCTTTGGACTATATATATATATATATATATATATATATATATATATATATATATATATATATATATATATATATATATATATATATATATATATATATATATATATATTCTCATGGTCTGAATATATGTGAGCTAATTTGGCTTTTTTAAGCTGTTGGTGTTGTGGTTATCTTTTTGGTGTCAAAATACTGATATCAGTCATATTGCGTCACTATGCTGGAGGCATTGACATGAAACTGGTTTCCTCGAGTCTCCGGTGGTTTAGTTAGTATAGAGCCCGGCTTGTGTTTTTGTGTTTTGTGTGTGGTTGTTTGGTGTTTGTTGTTTTTCCCTAATTCTATGGGAGACAGAGATATCGGGATCGAAGGCGCGGGTGTAATTCATGCCAGCCATCTGTTTGTTCTTTTTCAAGGGCTTTGTGATTCTCATGGGCACTAGCTGTTAGATCGAATTTTTATAGTTTCGTTTGCTGGGTGAGTCTCAGCAATTTTTGAAGTTACGGCGTGACTGTACACTGTGCTTATATACACAGGGACATAAGGTAAATGGTGGCTATTACACCACAGAGGCCTTGAGTCTAAATGAATACTTGGGGAATGCATTAGGTGGCCAGTGGAGTTATAAGTGATGCACACTGCTGTCTGTAGCCTTGCAGGTGTGGTGCCCTGTCCAGCAGGTCTGAGGCATTATGTGGCTGTTCATGATCCTTAGCGATATTGAGGCCGGTTGGGTCCCTACTGGGTTGACTCAACTTTGATTTGTATCTGTCCTGATTTATTTTAGTCCTTTTGGTTCTTCATATGGCGTTTTTTTTTTAATTATTAGACCATCAAAGAACGACCTTAATGGCAGACTAATTTTACCACAGTATGTATCTTAAGTCTTCTTCCTTTGTTTGGTATTATTTATTAGAATATTAGACCACCTGACAGCCTCCATTGGATGCATGGCGGCTCATCCAAAGTCATCCAAACCTAACCTAATCTAACCTAATGTTTGCCTCCCTACAACTTGGATCCCTCAGCATGACGCCTGCAAAGATCTATGGAGGTTCAGTTTGCCCGACCGTTTCTGTCTGTTAACTGACGCCCATTTCCCATGACGACTCTGTTTTTCATGTATCGATCATCATGAAATTTCCCAAGTGCGTTGCTCTGGTGTAGAGGAAGGTCTTTATCGATTTGGGATCAAAATTTCAAAGGTCAAATGTGCCAGTGTTGAAGATTTAATGTTGATTTCATGGTTACTCCAATTTCTTTCTGATATGAAGAAACATCAGTGGTATACTGTCGTGATAGAGGCTATTATAGTATGAGGCCAGGAAGAAGCAGAGGTATGATTGCCCCTCACTTAAAGGTCGTTGTTTCTAATTATATATTTTCATGCAAGATCCTCACAGTTAATACTATTCTCAATATAAACAATAAAGTCTCTCGGTTGTCCAAGAGAGAAAAATCATTTTATATCTCTCTTTAATTTTTTCCTTATAAATTTTTCCCAAAGGAAAATGATGCTGACATAAAATGATAATGTGTGTGTGTGTGTGTGTGTGTGTGTGTGTGTGTGTGTGTGTGTGTGTGTGTGTGTGTGTGTGTGTGTGTGTGTGTGTGTGTGTGTGTGTGTGTGTGTGTAGTGTGCATTATAATAACTTATATGATAAAGTGTACCTGGTGATGCTAGGCTGTACCTGGTGATGCTAGGGTGTACTTGAGATAGGCTGTACCTGGTGAGGGGTGTGCAGTGATGCTAGGGTGTACCTGGTGATGCTAGGGTGTACCTGGTGATGCTAGGCTGTACCTGGTGATGCTAGTACCTGGTGATGCTAGGTGTACCTGGTGATGCTAGGCTGTACCTGGTGATGCTAGGGGTGCCGATGTTAGGGTAACTGGTGATGCTAGGCTGTACCTGGTGATGCTAGGGTGTACCTGGTGATGCTAGGGTGTACCTGGTGATGCTGAGGTACCTGGTGATGCTAGGGTGTACCTGGTGATGCTAGGCTGTACCTGGTGATGCTAGGCTGTACCTGGTGATGCTGGGGTGTACCTGGTGATGCTAGGGGTGTACTGGTGATGCTAGGCTGTACCTGGTGATGCTAGGCTGTACCTGGTGATGCTAGGCTGTACTCTGGTGATGCTGGGTGTGCCTGGATGCTAGGGTGTACCTGGTGATGCTAGGCTGTACCTGGTGATGCTAGGGCTGTACCTGGTGATGCTAGACTGTGCTGGTGATGCTAGGGTACCTGGTGATGCTAGGCTGTACCTGGTGATGCTAGGTGTATGGTGATGCTAGGCTGTACCTGGTGATGCTAGGGTGTACCTGAGATGCTAGGCTGTACCTGGTGATGCTAGGCTGTACCTGGTGATGCTAGGGTGTACCTGGTGATGCTAGGCTGTACCTGGTGATGCTAGGCACCTGGTGATGCTAGACTGCATCCTGGTGATGCTAGGCTGTACTTGGTGATGCTAGGCTGTACCTGGTGATGCTAGACTGTACCTGGTGATGCTAGGCTGTACTGGTGATGCTAGGCTGTACCTGGTGATGCTAGACTGTACCTGTTATGCTAGGGTGTACCTGGTGATGCTAGGGCTGTACCTGGTGATGCTAGGCTGCACCTGGTGATGCTAGACTGTGCCTGGTGATGCTAGGCTGTACTTTGGCATGTACCAGATGCTAGACTGTACCTGGTGATGCTAGGCTGTACCTGGTGATGCTAGGCTGTACCGGTGATGCTAGACTGTACCTGGTGATGCTAGGTGTGCCTGGTATTAGGCTGTATTGTGATGCTAGGGGTGTACCTGGTGATGCTAGGCTGTACCTGGTGATGCTAGGCTGTACCTGATGCTAGACTGTACCTGGTGATGCTGAGCTGTACCTGGTGATGCTAGGGTGTACCATGTGATGCTAGGTCTGTACCTGATGCTAGGCTGTACCTGGTGATGCTAGACTGTACCTGGTGATGCTAGGCTGTGCTTGGTGATGCTAGGCTGTACCTGGTGATGCTAGACTGTACCTGGTGATGCTAGGGTGTACTTAGTGATCTTTTTATGCGTTTGGATACCCACTTGTGAACATGCGTATGCATGACAGTTAATGGTCTCATGTGTATGTATGCCTATGGTGGATACATGTTCACATGTGTAGTATATTGACCACGTGCATATATATTCCTATGGATGTTCGCATGTGTACACGTTTATATACATATGGTGGCCTTGTGTATGTGTATATGTATTCCTGTTGATAGCACATGTACACATGTGTGAGCGTCTCTTCGTGGGGCCAAGATTTGGCACTGGTGGTCGAGATATTTTAAGAAGGTAAACTTCGTCTTGAGGACAGTGATACATTCGGCCTCCTTGACGTCCCTATCACCTTACCTTGATTCTCACACTCACTCATGTCCCAATTTAATTTACACACATACTCAGTTCAGATTACATTCATTCACACTCACTCACTCCTCACTCCCAATATTCACACCCTCGCTCACTCCCTATATTTACTTACTCATGTCTCCCTACACACTCGCATCCATCGTTATTTACTCAGGCACTCAAGTTTCCCCTTACTCATATTTCTTGAATTACTCATCAACTTACATCTTGATTCACTCATCCTCATGAATCCATCGATTTATACTCACGCTTTCTCTAGACTTAGTCATATCTCCTGATTTCAGTTACTAGCGCTATTTCCGTCAAATTCTTCTGTTTTCTTTCAAGCGGGTTGTTAATTTTTAATGTATCTGCCCATACAAAAGTATTGTTTCCGCTTGACTGATTTACGCCAATTTCCGTGGTCAAGTCAAGATCTATACTGATATGGAGGATATTTATATAAATAAATATCGAGTAACGTAAAATAAGTAAATTTAATTCTGAATGTATTTTTATTGATTTTGATATACAGCTGATATGTTTGTTTACACTGAGCGGTTTGTTTACAATTGTGAACTCGGAAAACTAGCGCTTAGTTCTCTATGTGTAACAGTGGCGCTCAGAATTTTTTTTTTTAAATTTATGAGACATTAGATTCCAAAGGAAGACAGTTTCAGGATTGGTCCTGAGGTCGGACCCCTCCCCCTCCCTTTTCATCAGAAAATGTCAAACTTTTCATTATGCATTATTGCACCAAGAGTTTTTGCACAGTAAAAGGTAATTACGTTATTGACCTCAGAATAACCCTAATATCAAGTGCACATGGCTCAAAATGGCCTCAGAAATGTCCATGATATTGGTAGGATTTCAAAATTGGGGGACTTAAAATCGTCCCCCCCCCACCCCTCATAGTAGCTGTGCTGCTCACCATGTTCCCCACTTCTTGGACAGTAGAAACATTACACCCACCAGGGAGTCAGCTATCGTCTGTCTCTGACATTTACGCCAGTGAGCAGGCCTCGCATAATCACACACCTCCATAGTTCACTCACCCACAGACGTCATGGCTTGTTTCCATTCACCCACTGACGCCTTCCATGGCTTGCTCATTCACCCACTGACACTATTGTTGCTCATTCACCCACTGACGCCTTCCATGGCTTTGCTTATTCACCCACTGACTCCTTCCATGGCATGCTCATTCACCCACTGACGCCCATGGCTTGCTCGTTCACCCACTGACGCTTCCTTGGCTTGCCTATTCACCCACTGATGCCTTCCAGCGGCTTGCCTATTCACCCACACGCCTTCCATGGCTTGGTCATTCACCCACAGACGCCTTCCATGGCTTGGTCATTGACCCAGACGCCTTCAATGGCTTGCTTTCATTCACCCACTGACTCTTTCAATGGCTTGCTCATTCACCCACTCACGCATTCCATGGCTTGGTCATTCACCCACTGACGCCTTCTTATGGCTTGGTCTTATTCACCCACTGACGCCTTCAATAGCTTGGTTCATTCACCCACTGCGCCTTCCATGGCTTGCTCATCACCAAAGACGCATTCATGCTTGGATCATTCACCCACTCACGCCTTCCATGGCTTGCTCATTCACACTGACGCCTTCCATGGCTTAGTCATTCACCCAATGACGACTTCCATGGCTTGCTCATTCACCCACTGATGCTTCCATGGCTTGCTATTCACTCACTGACTTCTTCCATGGCTTGTCATTCACCCACTGACGCCTTGTAGCTTGGTCATTCACTCACTGACGCCTTCCAGGGCTTGGTCATTCACCCATTGACGCCTTCCATGGCTTGCTCATTCACCCACTGATGCTTTCCATGGCTTGCTCATTCACCAACTGACGCCTTCCATGGCTTGGTCATTCACCCACTGACGCCTTCCATGGCTTTCATTTCACCCACAGACGCCTGCCATGGCTTGCTCATTCACCCACTGACTCCTTCCATGGCTTGCTCATTCACCCACTGACGCCTTCCATGGCTTTCTCATTCACCCACTGACTCCTTCCATGGCTTGCTCATTCACCTTCATTGAATCCTCCATGGCTTGGTCATTCACCCATTTGAAGCCTTCATGTAGGCCATTCACCACAGACGCCTTCCATGGCTTGTCATTCACCACAGACGCCTTCCATGGCTTGGTCATTCACCCACAGACGCCTTCCATGGCTTGTCATTCACCCACTGACGCCTTCCATGGCTTACTTATTCACCCACTGACTCCTTCCATGGCTTGCTCATTCACCATTTGAAGCCTTCCATGGCCTGGTCATACCCATTTGAAGCCTTCCATGGCTTGCTCATTCACCCACTGACGCCTTCCATGGCTTGCCTATTTACCCACTGACGCCTTCCAATCTTCCATGGCGGTCATTCACCCACTAACGCCTTCCATGGCTTGCCCATTCACCGCGACGCCTTCCATGCATGGCAATTCACCATTTGAAGCCTTCCATGGCTTGGTCATTCACCCACAGACGCCTTCCATGGCTTTGTCATTCACCCACAGACGCTTCCATGGCTTGCTCATTCACCCACAGACGCCTTCCATGGCTTGCTCATTCACCCACTGACGCCTTCCATGGCTTGCTCATTCACCCACACACGCCTTCCATGGCTTGCTCATTCGCCCACTGTCGCCTTCCATGGCTTGGTCATTCACCTACTCATGCTTTCCATGGCTTGCCTATTCACCCACACACATGCATTCCATAGCTTGCTCATTCACCCCTTGACGCCTTCCATGGCTTGGTATTCACCCACTGGCGCCTTCTTGATGGCTTACTCATTCACCCACTGACACCTTACATGGCTTGCTCATTCGCCCTCTCGCCTTCCATGTCTTGGTCATTCACCCACTGACGCCTTCCATGGCTTTGCTCCTTCACCCACAGACGCCCTCCAGTTTGCTCATTCTCCCACTGACGCCTTCCATGGCTTGCTCGTTCACCCACAGACGCCTCCATGTCTTGCTCATTCACCCACATTGCCTCTTCCATGGCTTGCTCATTCTTTCACTGACGCCTTCCATGGCTTGCTCATTCACCCACAGACGCCCTCCATTACTTGCTCATTCACCCACTGACGCCTTCCATGGCTTGCTAATTCACTCACTGATGCTTTCCATGGCTTGCTCATTCACCCACACACGCCTTCCATGCCTTGCTCATTCACCCAATGATGCTTTCCATGGCTTGCTATTCACCCACATACGCCTCCATGGCTTGCTCATTCACCCACTGATGCTTTCCATAGGCTTGCTGATTTACCCAAACACGCCTTCCATGCTTGCTCATTCACCACACGCCTTCCATGGCTTGCTCATTCACCCACAGACGCCTCCATGGCTTGCTCATTCACCCACTGACGCCTTCCATGGTTGCTCATTCACCACTGACGCCTTCCATGGCTTGGTCATTCACCCACTGATGCTTTCCATAGCTTGATTCATTCACCCACACGCCATCCGTAGCTTGGTCATTCACCAACTGACGCCTTCCATGGCTTGCTCCTTCACCCACAGACGCCCTCTCAGCTTGCTCATTCTCCCACTGACGCCTTCCGGCTTGCTCATTTCACCCACAGACGCCCTCCATGTCTTGCTCATTCACCCACTGACGCCTTCCATGGCTTCCTCATTCTTTTCACTGACGCCTTCTCCATGGCTTGCACATTCACCCACACGCCCTCCATGGCTTGCCCATTCACCCACTGACGCCTTCCATGGCTTGCTCATTCACCCACTGACCCCTTCCATGGCTTCCTCTTTTCACCCACATGCCTTCCATGGCTTGGTCATTCACTCACTGATGCTTTCCATGGCTTGCTCATTCGCCCACTGACGCCTTCCATGGCTTGCTCATTCACCACTGACGCCTTCCATGGCTTGCTCGTCACCCACACTCGCCCTCCATGGCTTGCTCATTCACCCACTGACGCCTTCCATGGCTGCTCATTCACCCACAGACGCCTTCCATGGCTTGCTCATTCTCCCACTGATGCTTTCCATGGCTTGCTCATTCACCCACACGCCTTCCATGGCTTGCTCATTCACCCACACACGCCTTCCATGGCTTTCTCATTCACCCACTGATGCTTTTCATGGCTTGCTTATTCACCCACTGACTCCTTCCATGGCTTGCTTATTCACCCACTGATGCCTTCCATGGCTTTGCTATTCACCCACTGACGCCTTCCATGGCTTGCTCATTCACCCACATATGCCTTCCATGGCTTGCTTATTCACCATACACGCCTTCCATGGCTTTCTCATTCACCCATGATGCTTTCCATGGCTGTCTATTCACCCACTTATTCTCCATGGCTTGCTCATTCACCCACTGGACGCCTTCCTTGTCATGCTCATTCACCCACTGACGCCTTTCATGGCTTGCTCGGTTTGATTCACCAACAGACGCCTTCCATGGCTTGCTCATTCACCCCAGACGCCTTCCATGGCTTGCTCATTCACCCACTGACGCCTTCCATGGCTTGCTCATTCACCCCTCAACGCTTTCCATAGCTTGCTCTTTCACCCACAGCCCTTCCATGGCTTGCTCATTCACCCACAACGCTTTCCATGGCTCTCATTCACCCTGATGCTTTCTTGCTTGCTCATTCACCCCACTGATGCTTTCCATAGCTTGCTCATTCACCCACGCCTTCCATGGCTGCTCATTCACCCACAAACCTTCCATGGCTTGCTCATTCACCACTGATGCCTTGTAGCTTGCTCATTCACCCACACACGCTTCATGCTTTGTCATTCACCACTGATTCTTTCGCAACGCTCATTCCTGGCATCCAGGTTGCTCATTCACCCACGCGCCTTCCGCTATGCTTTCATTCACCCACTTGCTTTCCATGGCTTGCTCATTCACCCACACGCCTTCCGCATGGTCATTCCCACTGACGCCTTCCGCGGCTTGCTCATTCACCCGTACTCCTCCATGGCTTGCTCATTCACCACCTGACGCCTTCCATGGCTTGTTTTCTTCACTGGCGTCTTCATGGATTGCTCATTCACCCGACGCCTTCCGTGGCTTGCTCTTCTTTCACTGCCTTCCATGGATTGCTCATTCACCAGAGACGCATTCCATAGTTTTCTCATTCCTTACTGATGCTTTCATGGTTGCTCATTCACCCACTGGTTCTTCCATGGCTTGCTCTGTTTGTTATTCCACTGACGCTTCCGGTTTGGCTCATTCACCCACTGGCGCCTTCATGGCTTGCTCATTCGCCCGCTGTGCCTTTCGTGGCTTGCTCATCACCCACGCCTTCCGGCGCTCATTCACCCTGTGCTTTCCGTGGTTTTGGCTCATTCAACCGACGCCTTGGAGCTTGCTCATTCTACTGGTGCTTTCCTGGCTTGCTCTTCACCAACACTGATTCCATGGCTTGCTCGTTCACCTGCACGTTTGGCTTTCTCATTCTGCTTTATGCTTTCCTGGCTTGCTCATTCACCCACGCCTTCAATGTTGCTCATTCACTGTGATGGTTTTCCATGGCTTGCTCATTCACCTCAACGCCTTCAGCTTGCTCATTCTCCACTGATGCTTTCCATGTTGCTGATTTACCCACCCTTCCTTAGCTTGCTCATTCCCCACTGCTTTCCATGGCTTGCTCGTTCACCACACGCCTTCCTTGCTCATTCACCCACTGATGGTTTTCCACCAGCATGCTCATTCACCC
>NW_024752206.1:0-11708 GCF_018991925.1 Homarus americanus
TGCCTGCTGCCTTCCTTAGATGTGGTAGCCGTTTCTCAGGCTCCCTCTCCGGAATCGAACCCTGATTCCCCGTTACCCGTTATAGCCATTGTAGGCGCATAACCTACAATCGAAAGCTGATAAGGCAGACACTTGAAAGAAGCGGCGCCGGTGCGGAGACCGTGCGCTCAGCCCGAAGTTATTCAGATTCACCACAGGTGGGTTACGGACCGGGGCCCGACCAGTTTTGAACCAATAAAAGCGCTCTTCCCTTGCGGTCAGAGACCAATTGCATGTATTAGCTCTAGAATTGCCACAGTTATCCAAGTAAGTGGGTTTACAGATCCAATGAAACATAGCTGATTTAATGAGCCATTCGCGGTTTCGCCTTAAATCGGCTTGTACTTACACATGCATGGCTTAATCTTTGAGACAAGCATATGACTACTGGCAGGATCAACCAGGTAGCTGCTGCTGTTGGCGGCGCCTATCACGGCAGCCAAAATAGTGAGATTGAGAGAGAGGCAGAAGACATTGGGCGAGGGACCGCACGTTGGCCTTAGAGAAATAGCAAACCAGATGATCAGATCTAACTGCACCTTCTCTTGCTATCCTCGGCGCCGGCAGCGCCACCGTGTGTGCCAATCTCCTCCCTTATCCGCTCCTCTTTGCCCCAGCTCCAGCGAGGCAGCCGACATTGGGCGAGGGACCGCACGTTGGCGAATCTCCTCCCTTATCCGCTCCTCTTCTCTTTGCCCCAGCGAGGCAGAAGCCATTGGGCGAGGGACCGCACGTTGGCCTTAGAGAAATAGCAAACCAGATGATCAGATCAAACTGCACCTTCTCTCGCTATCCTCGGCGCCGGCAGCGCCACCGTGTGTGCCAATCTCCTCCCTTATCCTCTCCTCTTCTCTTTGCCCCAGCGAGGCAGCCGACATTGGGCGAGGGACCGCACGTTGGCCTTAGAGAAATAGCAAACCAGATGATCAGATCAAACTGCACCTTCTCTCGCTATCCTCGGCGCCGGCAGCGCCACCGTGTGTGCCAATCTCCTCCCTTATCCGCTCCTCTCCTCTTTACCCAGCTCCAGCGAGGCAGCCGACATTGGGCGAGGGACCGCACGTTGGCCAATCTCCTCCCTTATCCGCTCCTCTTCTCTTCTCTTTGCCCCAGCGAGGCATAAGACATTGGCCCATCTCCTCCTCTCTCTCTTCCTCTTACTGTTTGTGGGGACGTGGGCTCATGAGCGCCATCGTCGCCCAATATTGGTTAGGTTGTGTATTTCACGGGTGGGAACCGCCATCATCGTTGTTAGGTGATGGGGTAACCCAACGTGTGCTTTGACGAGTTTTGGCTGCTAAACTCTCTTTTTAGTATACTCGGCTCCCAGACTGCGCCCTGGTCGTGTTGAACCATGAGCGTTGTCTATGCACATTTAGGGTAGCCGTTTGCGCGTGGAATAGTGCAATGAATCTCGGTCAAGAGACGGTTGGGCGCTGCATTGAAGGCCGGCACAGACGCGAAGACGGGTTGATCAGCCAACGCAAGTCCGCTAAGTTGGGCAGACAGCAGACAGCTGTGATGGAAACTAGTAGGGTGGCGACGTGTGTGCCGAGAGAGAGACGGAGTAAATAATGTCCAAACGGAAGAGAGACCTGGCAAGTGTAATTGATAGATCGCGAGCCTACGCCCCATAAGCCCGCTCCACTGCCATTCCTCTGATCCAATGAGACTAAAATCTCTCTCCTTCTGCTCCAGCCATTGCAGGGCAGGGAAGCGACGGCAATTTTGGTTGTTGTTTTTGAATGCCGCGCTTTGCTTCGCAGAGGCGCCGAAGCGCTCCGCTTGTGGGCGGAAAATATTTCACACCGAATATGTGTGTGAAGGCGCCCTCTCCCCTTAATATAGTGAAATAGTGCAATCCAGCATACAAGGTCGGACGATAGGACATTCACCGTACCGCACCTCGAGAGTGGATGTTGTTTGTTGGGTAAGGTTAAAACCGGACTGTTCGCAGACAGCCGAATAAACCCGTTCCGGACTAATTGGTGGATGCAACATCATGATGCTGCTGTCGCGGAAACCGCAGTGGCGACGTGTTCGCCGAGAGAGAGTAATAATGTTCAATAGGGAGAGCGACCTGGCTAGTGTAATTGATAGATCGCGAGCCTACTCGCCATTAGCCCGCTCCACTGCCATTCCTCTGACCCAATGAGACTATTCTCTCTCTCGCTCTCCTTCTGCTCCAGCCATTGCAGGGCAGGGAGAGGAAATCGACGGCAATTTTGGTTGTTGTTTTTGAATGCCGCGTTTTGCTTCGCAGAGGCGCCGAAGCGCTCCGCTGGGGGGCGGAAGATATTTCACATCGAATATGTGTGAAGGCACCCTCTCCCCTTAATATAGTGAAATAGTGCAATCCAGCATACAAGAGCGGACGATAGGACAGTCACCGTACCGCACCTCGAGAGTGGAAGTTGTTTGATCGTTTGTTAGGCAAGGTTAAAACCTGACTGTTCGCGAACAGCCGAATAACCCGGTTCCGGACTTACAATAGACGCAACATCATCATGATGCTGCTGCTGTCGCGGAAACCGTGGTGGCGACGTGTGCGCCGAGAGAGTAATAATGTTCAATTGGGAGACAGACCTGGCTAGTGAAATTCATAGATCGCACTCCACTGCCATTCCTCTGACCCCATGAGACTATTTCTCTCTCTCTCTCTTCTTCTTCTGCTGCTGCTGTATCCATGTTGCAGGGCAGGGAAGGAAAACGACAACTTTGGTTGTTGTTTTTGAATGCAGCTTTAGCCATGAAGGCGCCGGCGCTCGCTGGGGCGGAAGATATTCACACACCGAATAGGTGTGTGAAGCACCCTCTCCCGCAATATAGTGAAATAGTGCAATCCAGCATACAAGCGGACGATAGGACAGTCACCGTGCCGCACCTCGAGTGGAAGTTGTTTGATCGTTTGTTAGGCAAGGTTAAAAAACCCGACTGTTCGCGGTAGCCAGATAACCCGGTTCGGGACTTATTGGTAGACACAACATCATGATGCTGCTGCTGTCACGGAAACCGTGGTGGCGACGTGTGCGCCGAGAGAGAGTAATAATGTTCAATAGGTAGACAGACCTGGCTAGTGAAATTCATAGATCGCCCTCCACAGCCATTCCTCTGACCCCATGAGACTATTTTCTCTAAAAAACCTTCTGCTGCTCCAGCCAATACAGGGCAGGGAAGGGAAAGCCACGGCAGCTTTGGTTGTTGTTTTTGAATGCCGCGCTTTGCTTCGCAGAGGCGCCGAAGCGCTCCGCTGGGGGGCGGAAGATATTCCACACAGAATAGGTGTGTGAAGGCACCCTCTCCCCTTAATATAGTGAATTAGTGCAATCCAGCATACAGAGCGGACGATAGGACAGTCACCGTACCGCACCTCGAGAGTGGAAGTTGTTTGATCGTTTGTTAGGCAAGGTTAAACCCGACTGTTCGCGAACAGCCGAATAACGGTTCCGGACTTACAATAGACGCAACATCATGATGCTGCTGCTGTCGCGAAACCGTGGTGGCGACGTGTGCGCCGAGAGAGTAATAATGTTCAGTTGGGAGACAGACCTGGCTAGTGAAATTCATAGATCGCGCTCCACTGCCATTCCTCTGACCCCATGAGACTATTTTCTCTCTCTCTTCTTCTGCTGCTGCTCCAGCCATTGCAGGGCAGGGAAGGGAAAGCGACGGCAATTTTGGTTGTTGTTTTTGAATGCCGCGCTTTGCTTCGCAGAGGCGCCGAAGCGCTCCGCTGGGGGGCGGAAGATATTTCACACCGAATATGTGTGCGAAGGCACCCTCTCCCCTTAATATAGTGAAATAGTGCAATCGAACATATAAGGGCGGACGTTTTCATCACCGTCTCCCACTCGGTGTGTGTGCAGATTCTCGGATCATTTTGTAAAGTATGCTCGACCCCCGATTGACTTTGACGGTCTCCCATTCGGGTGTGCAAGTTTCTGTAGTATGCTATTAAATCACCCCCGATTGACTTTGACTGTCTCCCATTCGGGTGTGCAAGTTTCTGTAGTATGCTATCAAATCGACCCCCGATTGACTTTGACGGTCTCCCATTCGGGTGTGCAAGTTTCTGTAGTATGCTATTAAATCGACCCCCGATTGACTTTGAAGGTCTCCCATTCGGGTGTGCAAGTTTCTGTAGTATGCTATTAAATCGACCCCCGATTGACTTTCACTGTCTCCCATTCGGGTGTGCAAGTTTCTGTAGTATGCTATTAAATCGACCCCCGATTGACTTTCACTGTCTCCCATTCGGGTGTGCAAGTTTCTGTAGTATGCTATCAAATCGACCCCCGATTGACTTTGACGGTCTCCCATTCGGGTGTGCAAGTTTCTGTAGTATGCTATCAAATCGACCCCCGATTGACTTTGACGGTCTCCCATTCGGGTGTGCAAGTTTCTGTAGTATGCTATTAAATCGACCCCCGATTGACTTTGACTGTCTCCCATTCGGGTGTGCAAGTTCTCTGTAGTATGCTATCAAATCGACCCCCGATTGACTTTGACGGTCTCCCATTCGGGTGTGCAAGTTCTCTGTAGTATGCTATCAAATCGACCCCCGATTCACTTTGACGGTCTCCCATGCGGGTGTGGAACTTCTCTGGTATGTTGTATAATATGACCGAGGTGCCCCTACCCCTTACTATAGTGAAATAGTGCCATCCAGTGTACAAGGGCGGACGCTTTCATCACCGTCTCCCACTCGGTGTGTGCACATTCTCGGATCATTTTGTATAGTATGCTATTAAATCGACCCTCGATTGACTCTGACGGTCTCCCATTCGGGTGTGCAAGTTTCTGTAGTATGCTATTAAATCGACCCCCCATTGACTTTGACTGGCTCCCATTCGGGTGTGCAAGTTTCTGTAGTATGCTATCAAATCGACCCCCGATTGACTTTGACGGTCTCCCATTCGGGTGTGCAAGTTTCTGTAGTATGCTATCAAATCGACCCCGATTGGCTTTGTGGTCTCCCATTCGGGTGTGCAAGTTTCTGTAGTATGCTATTAAATCGACCCCCGATTGACTTTGGCCGGTCTCCATTCGGGTGTGCAAGATTTCTGTAGTATATATTAAATCGACCCCGATTGACTTTGACTGTATCTCCCATTCGAATTGTTTGCAATTTCTGTAGTATGCTATCAAATCGACCCCGATTGACTGACGGTCTCCCATTGGTGTGCAAGTTTCTGTAGTATGCTATTAAATCGACCCCGATTGGCTTTAGCGGTCTCCCCATTGGTGTGCAGGATTTCTGTAGTATGCTATTAAATTGACCCCGATTGACTTTGACTGTATATCCCATTCGGGTGTGCAAGTTTCTGTAGTATGCTATCAAATCGACCCCCGATTGACTTTGACCGTCTCCCATTCGGGTGTGCAAGTTTCTGTAGTATGCTATTAAATCGACCCCCGATTGACTTTGACTGTCTCCCATTCGGGTGTGCAAGTTTCTGTAGTATGCTATTAAATCGACCCCCGATTGACTTTCACTGTCTCCCATTCGGGTGTGCAAGTTTCTGTAGTATGCTATCAAATCGACCCCCGATTGACTTTGACGGTCTCCCATTCGGGTGTGCAAGTTTCTGTAGTATGCTATTAAATCGACCCCCGATTGACTTTGACGGTCTCCCATTCGGGTGTGCAAGTTTCTGTGGTATGCTATCAAATCGATCCCCGATTGACTTTGACGGTCTCCCATTCGGGTGTGCAAGTTTCTGTAGTATGCTATCAAATCGACCCCCGATTGACTTTGACGGTGTCCCATTCGGGTGTGCAAGTTTCTGTAGTATGCTATTAAATCGACCCCCGATTGACTTTGACGGTCTCCCATTCGGGTGTGCAAGTTTCTGTGGTATGCTATCAAGTCGATCCCCGATTGACTTTGACGGTCTCCCATTCGGGTGTGCAAGTTTCTGTAGTATGCTATTAAATCGACCCCCGATTGACGTTGACGGTCTCCCATTTGGGTGTGCAAGTTTCTGTAGTATGCTATTAAATCGACCCCCGATTGACTCTGACGGTCTCCCATTGGTGTGCAAATTTCTGTAGTATGTATTAAATCGACCCGATTGACGATCCTCCCGACCGGGTGTGCAAGTTTCTATGCTATCAAATCGACCCCGATTATTTGACGGTCTCCCATTCGGGTGTGCAAGTTTCTGTAGTATGCTATCAAATCGACCCCCGATTGACTGTGATCTCCCATTAGGGTGTGCAAGTTTCATAGCAGTATGCTATTAAATCGACCCTCGATTGGCTCTGACGGTCTCCCATTCGGGTGTGCAAGTTCTCTTGGTGCATTTGAAGTATGAGTTGAGTTTAATGAAGTTGATTTCGTCATAGGCACGTTGCTGTGCTGTGCTGTGCCATCGACAACACCAATAAGGAAGGGGCATCTATTTTTACTTAGGCTAGCATACCTAAGTTAAAGCAAACTCCCCTTGCCAATACAAGAAGGAAGAGGATTTCTTATAGTCTAATAAACAATTCATCATGACCAAAT
The DNA here is from genome assembly GCF_018991925.1 of Homarus americanus. Taxonomy (NCBI): domain Eukaryota; kingdom Metazoa; phylum Arthropoda; class Malacostraca; order Decapoda; family Nephropidae; genus Homarus; species Homarus americanus. Next base: position 6,548 of record NW_024752206.1, read on the forward strand.
ACAGTATCTAACACAGGGGGTCCGGGGGCGCAGCCCCCGGTTAGCAACTAACCATTTGATTGCATTATCTCTGAGAATAGTTAGCAATTATCCATTTGATTGCATTATCCCAGGTTAAGGGGGTTGTGTGTGGTTCCATATCACCAGATTTATTAAAAAACTCTACGTCAGGCTAAACAGTTTAGGCTAGATAGTACGATACGATACGAAGTCATTAGTTAAGAGGTGAAAGAAGATTATTAGGAATTGAAGAAAAAGGTGGTGAAACTGAAATACAGTAGGAGTAGAAAGAATCTGGGCTCAACCAGATCGCTTCATCTTTCTTATTGGTGTTTTGTCTTTGTTCTGCTCCCTTGGGTCGTCAGACCTTTGTATTAATATTGGTTTATTTATATAATGCTGCTTATTATTATTATTTTTGTTATTGTTGGAGTTAGTGAGCCCGCCCAGGTCCTTGTGTAACTGGAGGGTAGTCTGTTCCACGGTGTTAGTTAAGTGTTAGTTGTGTTGGTCTAAGGTACACTGTATGCCCAGGTTCTTAATTAGGCTGGTTGGTCACTCTCATCTTTATTCCTCTAGTAATGTTTTATGTGAAAATGTGTATATTGAGGCGGGAGGTGGTTCAATTACTTCTTCCTGTCTATATTATTTTTCCAGTTTGATATGTTTCTGTGTTAAGTTCAGTCACTTTTCCAAATATTTACAGCTTTGTTGTATATCTACATTGATTGCTGAGGTTTTGCTCTCTTGTGTAGCTGTCATTATTGATGTGGTCTGTATGTTTTTATGTTATATATAAATCTGAGGGCTATATTTTGTACTGTTTGTAGCCTTTTTAATGCGTTTTAAAATTTCAATGGGATGGGTGGGTAGTCCTGTTGATTTGACAAGGGCAATAAATCTTTCTTTTTGTTATTAATGCTAAGGTTCTTAAAGCGTTTTATTTTTGATAATCTTATTCTTGCCTGTCGTTCTTTATCTTTTAAGTGTATATATCCTCTTTTGTTAGTTTTAATCCAAGCATCCTACCTTCGGTGTCGTATGGTGGTCGACCAATACTGGACTTGTTTTAATCTTGGCTATTAGTATTATCTTGAATTTGTTCTTATTTGTCTGATTTCCATTTTTTCTCCAAAATCATTTTATGTTTTTTATCGCTCTTACCGTGTGAGAGTGCCATAAATTGAGTTGATTTCCTGGGTATGATGCTATTTGAGTAATATCATCAGCAAACATTACATATTCATAAAGGGGTGGGTTGGTGTGTCTGAGTATAAATTGTATATAGTGTTGGAGAAAGGCATCCTCCTTGAGGTACTCCACTCTCAAGATTAAACATAGTTCCTAAAAAGTTTTCAATTTGAATTTGTGCTCTCCTATCATCTAAATAGTTACACAATATTCTTAGCATGTATTCGTTAAGTCCCAGTTTTAATATTTTATATTTCAAGCCTAAATGCCCAACTTTATCAAAAGCCTTAGAAACATCCCTTAAAATTATATTGATCTGGTTACCCTTGCTTTTTTCTATTGCAATTATTTCCGTTATTATAGCTATTGCAGTTAGGGTATTTCTATTGGGCATAAATCCATATTGTCTGTTGTTAGTTTTCCCATGTTGTGTTAAAAAGGCTATAAGTCTTGAATTTAATATTTTTTCCAATAGTTTCGGTAATTTCTAATAAAGATATTGGCCTGTAGTTTAATATTTCCTTATTGTCCTTACCTCTTTAGGAATAAATATCATTTTAGCATATTTTAGTTTGTCTGAAAGTAACCAGTTATTAAGCATGCGTTATAAATGCTTAATAGTGTATTTAAAATGTTTTCAGGTAGATTCATGATCATATTTCGTGTAATACCTGTGAGCCCAGGGCTTTTTCCTTAAATTTCTCAGACAGTGCATCATTTCTCCCATGGTTATTATTTGATTATTAGGTAATAAGTTATAGTCTATATATTGCCTTGGGGTGATTCTATGTATTGTATTTCGTGTTCACTATCAAAATCTTCATTTTCCTCATCTGATATTTTAAAACTTTTACCCATTCCCTTTTGAATGCTGACTCTTGTTCATTTTCCTCGTGCAATTTTGTTCCATTTGGTCTTTAATGTATGGTGTTTTTGCTTGTTGTGCCCCCTCATCTTGTTTATGGAAGTCCAAAAATGTTTTGTGTCTTTAGTCATGTCAGCCGCCATTATAATATCATTCCATTTTTATTGTTTGCTTCCTTACATGCGTCTCTTAATTTTATCTGTAGTGCTATCTGTGTCGTATATAGTTTAACCCCTCCACCCAGCACTACGAAGCACGCCATCTATTGTCCTGATCTACCTACCCAGCACCACGAGCAACGCCATCTAGGGACGAGACACGAGTATGACTCGTCTTAGTTACCACCCGAGGTTTCTCCCTATCCTGGTTGTTGCGTCACCTCCAATTCGAGGAGAGAGCACTTGGCTCTGGGAAGTGACCACAGGATCATCTATCCTCTAAACCTACGTACGTGCAGTGACTACCTACCGTCTTCTACAATACTCAGCCTTATCGTCAGCCATCTCAGCTCCTCACTTAAGTACTAGTATCTCTTGTATTAATTTCCCCACGTCCACTTGCTTCGAGATTGTTTATGTTTATTAATATGTATATACTGTTAATGTTTTAGGTTAAGTTTGGTTAAGGGTAATTTATAAGCTGAATATTTTGTTATGATTTATGGTACTCTATTATATACAACGAAAACTCGCATCCTTTGTCTACCCTTTTATATAGTCCGATTGTCTTTGTTTTTTATTGTTGTTACCTGTTGGGATCTGCACGTATAACTATATTCTAAATCCCCAACTCGTAATAAATGGCGACCGTGACAGGACACGACCTTAAGTACCATATTCCTTCCTCCTTGTTACTCAGTGTTAATTATTCCTCCCAGTCACTTCTGTTCACAATTGCTTTACGGTGGTTTAAAGTTTCCTTCATATGTGTTTGCATATATTGGTATTATCGTACAGTAAGAGTGACAGACGTAGGATATTAGGTTCCAAGTGTCATAAGGCTTACCTGTTATTACACGTGGCAGTTGTGTAGTAAGTCTTATCGAGTGTAGGAAGAATCCGGATCTGTTTAATGCCGTACCCTCACTCCAGAGTAGGCTGTTCCATAGTCACTAGTTTACGGTGAAGTGATATCTGGGACGCCCTGCTCTACCAGGACCCCATAATTATAAAGCCTCAATTATTGTTCTTCTCATTATCTCATTCAGGGTCAATCATACCATTTATCAGGCTAATCCGATCTTTATATTAATGCCGTAATACGCCCTTCCTCTTTCAAGTATATCAGGGTTGTTAATCCGATCTTTATATTAATGCCGTAATACGCCCTCTTTCAAGCTTTATCCTTATCCTAAGGATCTTCTCAGGAAAGAACAATAATCATAAGTGTAATTTCCCTAGGTATAACTTGGTTAGTTTTCGACTTTCTGGTTATCCACTGCCGTGATATTTTCTAGGTTATCCACTTATCTTATCTTTGGACCATTAGTTAATTTATCCTATTTTTCTTAACAATGGCCACCTCAGGTTTTGATCTCCAGGATTTTATTGAAAATCCTTCCGTAGCTAAATTACGTGTTAATATCCTGAAGAAAGAATGGAAAGAAATAGCCAACTATTATATCCCATTTTCACAGCAACTGACTAAGGAAATGTTAAAATCATGTGATTGAAGTGCTGGTTCAACATGAGTTTTAAAAGAATCCGCTGACAGATTAACGCCCATGTCCAAGAAACTTCAACGCCTTCAAGGAACTGAACGCTAGAACTGGAGTAGGGTTCCAAATCAAAATGAAAGAACTCGAGTTGGAGCAGGAGTCGGAACAGGCCAAGTTGCAGCATGAAGAAAAGTTGGAACAGGCCAAGTTGGAGCACAAGTTGGAGCATGAGGGAAGGTCGGAACAGGCCAAGTTGGAGCCTGAGGAAATGATGGAACGGGCCAAGTTGGAGCAGGAGGTTAGACTGAAAGAACTACAGGTAAGAGAGATAGAAGTCACCTTAACATCGGAGTTTAGATCAAAGGAAGTGGCATTAAGAGAGAAACTAGCTGCTTTTAACCCTGCTACTGCTTCTTCCCTTGTTCCCGGGTTTGATGAATCCGATATGGACGGGTCATTTAGGACTTTGAGAAAATAGCCGGGAAGAATGAGTGGCCAAAGGACCAGTGGGTGTCAGTGTTAGTTCCTAAATTATATGGTAAGGCTCGTAGAGTTTATAACTGTTTAGACCAGACTGATGACTATGATAACGTAAAAAAGAATATCCTCACCTCTTATGCTATCACGCCAGATGGATACCGGCAAGTTTCATCGACTTCTTAAGCCATTTTCCCCACACCTTTGTTGAGGTTTGCTCAAGAAAAGCAGGTTTTTTAAGAAGTGGTTGAGGCTGAGAGACCTCCATTTCAGGATTTGTTAAATTTGTTAGTCCTGGAGGTGGAAAAACAAAGATACCATTTCACATCTTGAAGCATGTGGAGGGAGCGTGGAGAGGTTAATTTAGGGCGTGCTGTAGGCTGGCTGATCGTCACCTTTGTTAATTATCACTGGGCAGTAGAAACGTGGTACTTCCCCGACATGTTAGGTCCTCCTCTGATGATAACCTTGGAACGTGGTGGTAGGTCGAAGGTCCCACCTACTCCCGATACCTTGACTTACTTGTTCTTACTGTAAAACCCAGGCCATACGATCCAGTCTTGTAAACACCCAAAGTGTCGAACTGCTAAAGAGTAGTTCCCTGGATCCCAAATCCAAACCAATAGCAACCACCAATGTGGAAAGGCCCCATCAGGATCTCTTCTCTTCATTCACCTATAGGGGAAAAATTTCAATCATAGAGGGGTCTCGTTCTTTCCCTATTCGTATACTACGTGATACGGGCGCAGCACAATCTATCCTCCTGTTTAACGTCATTCCTGATATATCTACCGCATTTACTAATGAGAGTGTTCTAATTTCAGATCTCTCATCCCATTCTTCCTATCCTTTAGCCAAAGTGCACCTCCAATGTCCCTTGATTACTGAGGAAGTGCAAATAGCCATTAGGAAAGACCCAATGCCTGTGTGCGGCATTCATTTATTATTGGGTAATGACTTGGTAGGAGATC
>NW_024752207.1:0-10613 GCF_018991925.1 Homarus americanus
ACAACTCGTTAACTTAGGGTGTGGTTGTGATGTTGGCGACAGCAGAAGAGGAAGAAGAAGGCTAGATTACGTTAGATTACGTTAGGTTAGGTTAGGCTAGATTAGGTTAAGTTAGGTTAGGTCTGGTCAGGTTACATTATGCATAAAGGTATTCATTTATATGTATATTTATGATCTACAGGATCGTTTGTGGCCAGTCAAAAGCTTCCAGAAAAGATTAATGCATAGAAGTTATCACTAATGGCCAATTATCCCTATTTAGTGTAACATACAGTATATATTAGGTGGAGTTCCGCTTTTATTTGTTTGTTTTCATATTATTTAAGTCATTTATTTGTTAACATTTAGCTTAGAATAAGTAAATATTATACAAAACAAAAGATTGAAAAACTCACAAGTGAATTTGAAACATATAATCAAGTCGAGATAATAATACCAATACCACGTGCTGGTCAAGCTCCGAAAGAGTTGTCCGGGGGTCCAGCTAACCTCTGGTCGGGGCTTGACCAGCACGAAAAAAAAAACATTTTACTAAACGTGATTTTGGCAACCTGAGGTGTAATAGTCAGCATGCTCGCCTTGTAAGCGAGTGGACCCCTGTTCGATTCCCGGACAGAGTGAAACTATGAGCATTTTTTTTTTACGTCATTTGGCATTCTATTTACCAGTAAATGGGAACCTGGATGTTAATCGATTTGCGGATCTTATTCTGGAATAATGGTTAGCCAGTGCAGTTGCCGAGTTGTCCGGTCTTTTCGGACTATTCATTGAAACTGGGTCATACAACTCGTTAACTTAGGGTGTGGTTGAGATGTTGGCGACAGAAGAAGAAGAAGAAGAAGAAGACTAGATTACGTTAGGTTACGTTAGGCTAGGTCTGGTCAGGTTACATTATGCATGAAGGTATTCATTTATATGTATATTTAATATCTACAGGATCGTTTGTGGCCAGTCAAAAGCTTCCAGAAAAGATTAATACATAGAAGTTATCACTAATGGCCAATTATCCCTATTTAGTGTAACATACAGTATATATTAAGTGGAGTTCCGCTTTTATTTGTTTGTTTTCATATTATTTAAGTCATTTATTTGTTAACATTTAGCTTAGAATAAGTAAATATTATACAAAACAAAACATTGAAAACTCACAAGTGAATTTGGAACATATAATCAAGTCGAGATAATAATACCAATACCACGTGCTGGTCAAGCTCAAAAAAAGAGTTGTCCGGGGGTCTAGCTAACCTCTGGTCGGGGCTTGACCAGCACGAAAAAAAAATATATATATTTTTATTAAACGTGATTTTGGTAACCTGAGGTGTAATAGTCAGCATGCTCGCCTTGTAAGCGAGTGGACCCCTGTTCGATTCCCGGACAGAGTGAAACTATGAGCATTTTTTTTTACGTCATTTGGCTTTCTATTTACCAGTAAATGGGAACCTGGATGTTAATCGATTTGCGGATATTATTCTGGAATAATGGTAAGCCAGTGCAGTTGCCGAGTTGTCCGGTCTTTTCGGACTATTCATTGAAACTGGGTCATACAACTCGTTAACTTAGGATGTGGTTGTTATGTTGGCGATAGCAGAACAAGAAGAAGAAGGCTAGATTACGTTAGATTACGTTAGGTTAGGTTAGGATAGATTAGGTTAAGTTAGGTTAGGTCTGGTCAGGTTACATTATGCATGAAGGTATTCATTTATATGTATATTTATGATCTACAGGATCGTTTGTGGCCAGTCAAAAGCTTCCAGAAAAGATTAATACATAGAAGTTATCACTAATGGCCAATTATCCCAATTTAGTGTAACATACAGTATATATTAGGTGGAGTTCCGCTTTTATTTGTTTGTTTTCATATAATTTAAGTCATTTATTTGTTAACATTTAGCTTAGAATAAGTAAATATTATACAAAACAAAACATTGAAAAACTCACAAGTGAATTTGAAACATATAATCAAGTCGAGATAATAATACCAATACCACGTGCTGGTCAAGCTCAAAAAAAGAGTTGTCCGGGGGTCTAGCTAACCTCTGGTCGGGGCTTGACCAGCACGGGATTTTTTAGCTATTTGGCTTTCTATTTACCAGTAAATGGGAACCTGGATGTTAATCGATTTGCGGATCTTATTCTGGAATAATGGTAAGCCAGTGCAGTTGCCGAGTTGTCCGGTCTTTTCGGACTATTCATTGAAACTGGGTCATACAACTCGTTAACTTAGGGTGTGGTTGTGATGTTGGCGACAGAAGAAGAAGAAGAAGAAGAAGAAGAAGAAGAAGAAGAAGACTAGATTACGTTAGGTTACGTTAGGCTAGATTAGGTTAAGTTAGGTTAGGTCTGGTCAGGTTACATTATGCATGAAGGTATTCATTTATATGTATATTTATGATCTACATGATCGTTTATGGCCAGTCAAAAGCTTCCAGAAAAGATTAATACATAGAAGATCCGCAAATCGATTAACATCCAGGTTCCCATTTACTGGTAAATAGAAAGCCAAATGACGTAAAAAAAAATGCTCATAGTTTCACTCTGTCCGGGAATCGAACAGGGGTCCACTCGCACTCGCTTACAAGGCGAGCATGCTGACTATTACACCTCAGGTTGCCAAAATCACGTTTAGTAAAATTTTTTTTTTTTTCGTGCTGGTCAAGCCCCGACCAGAGGTTAGCTAGACCCCCGGACAACTCTTTTTTTGAGCTTGACCAGCACGTGGTATTGGTATTATTATCTCGACTTGATTATATGTTTCAAATTCACTTGTGAGTTTTTCAATCTTTTGTTTTGTATAATATTTACTTATTCTAAGCTAAATGTTAACAAATAAATGACTTAAATAATATGAAAACAAACAAATAAAAGCGGAACTCCACCTAATATATACTGTATGTTACACTAAATAGGGATAATTGGCCATTAGTGATAACTTCTATGTATTAATCTCTTCTGGAAGCTTTTGACTGGCCATAAACGATCCCGTAGATTATAAATATACATATAAATGAATACCTTCATGCATAATGTAACCTGACCAGACCTAACCTAACTTAACCTAATCTAGCCTAACGTAACCTAACGTTACCTACCCTTCTTCTTCTTCTTCTTCTTCTTCTTCTTCTTCTTCTTCTTCTTCTTCTTCTTCTTCTTCTTCTTCTTCTTCTTCTTCTTCTTCTATTCTTCTTCTTCTATTCTTCTTCTTCTTCTTCTTCTGCTGCTGTCGCCAACATCACAACCACACCATAAGTTAACGAGTTGTATGACCCAGTTTCAATGAATAGTCCGAAAAGACCGGACAACTCGGCAACTGCACTGGCTAACCATTATTCCAGAATAAGATCCGCAAATCGATTAACATCCAGGTTCCCATTTACTGGTAAATAGAAAGCCAAATGACGTAAAAAAAAAATGCTCATAGTTTCACTCTGTCCGGGAATTGAACAGGGGTCCACTCGCTTACAAGGCGAGCATGCTGACTATTACACCTCAGGTTGCCAAAATCACGTTTAGTAAATTTTTTTTTTTTTTTCGTGCTGGTCAAGCCCGACCAGAGGTTAGCTAGACCCCCGGACAACTCTTTCGCAGCTTGACCAGCACGTGGTATTGGTATTATTATCTCGACTTGATTATATGTTTCAAATTCACTTGTGAGTTTTCAATCTTTTGTTTTGTATAATATTTACTTATTCTAAGCTAAATGTTAACAAATAAATGACTTAAATAATATGAAAACAAACAAATAAAAGAGGAACTCCACCTAATATATACTGTATGTTACACTAAATAGGGATAATTGGCCATTAGTGATAACTTCTATTTATAAATCTTTTCTGGAAGCTTTTGACTGGCCATAAACGATCCTGTAGATCATAAATATACATATAAATGAATACCTTCATGCATAATGTAACCTGACCAGACCTAACCTAACTTAACCTAATCTAGCCTAACCTAACCTAACGTAATCTAACGTAATCTAGCCTTCTTCTTCTTCTTCTGCTGTCGCCAACATCACAACCACACCCTAAGTTAACGAGTTGTATGACCCAGTTTCAATGAATAGTCCGAAAAGACCGGACAACTCGGCAACTGCACTGGCTAACCATTATTCCAGAATAAGATCCGCAAATCGATTAACATCCAGGTTCCCATTTACTGGTAAATAGAAAGCCAAATGACGTAAAAAAAAAATGCTCATAGTTTCACTCTGTCCGGGAATCGAACAGGGGTCCACTCGCTTACAAGGCGAGCATGCTGACTATTACACCTCAGGTTGCCAAAATCACGTTTAGTAAAATTTTTTTTTTTTTTCGTGCTGGTCAAGCCCCGACCAGAGGTTAGCTAGACCCCCGGACAACTCTTTTTTTGAGCTTGACCAGCACGTGGTATTGGTATTATTATCTCGACTTGATTATATGTTTCAAATTCACTTGTGAGTTTTTCAATGTTTTGTTTTGTATAATATTTACTTATTCTAAGCTAAATGTTAACAAATAAATAACTTAAATAATACGAAAACAAACAAATAAAAGCGGAACTCCATCTAATATATACTGTATGTTACACTAAATAGGGATAATTGGCCATTAGTGATAACTTCTATGAATTTATCTTTTCTAGAAGCCTTTGACTGGCCATAAACGATCCTGTAGATCATAAATATACATATAAATGAATACCTTCATGCATAATGTAACCTGACCAGACCTAACCTAACTTAACCTAATCTAGCCTAACGTAACCTAACGTAATCTAGTCTTCTTCTTCTTCTTCTTCTTCTTCTTCTTCTTCTTCTTCTTCTTCTTCTTCTTCTTCTTCTTCTTCTTCTGTCGCCAACATCACAACCACACCCTAAGTTAACGAGTTGTATGACCCAGTTTCAATGAATAGTCCGAAAAGACCGGACAACTCGGCAACTGCACTGGCTTACCATTATTCCAGAATAAGATCCGCAAATCGATTAACATCCAGGTTCCCATTTACTGGTAAATAGAAAGCCAAATGACGTAAAAAAAAATGCTCATAGTTTCACTCTGTCTGGGAATCGAACAGGGGTCCACTTGCTTACACGATAAGATACGAAGTCTTTAGTTAAGAGGTGAAAGAAGATTATTAGGGGTTGAAGGAAAAGTGGTGAAACTGAAATACAGTAGGAGTAGAAAGAATCTGGGCTCAACCAGATCGCTTCATCTTTCTTATTGGTGTTTTGTCTTTGTTCTGCTCCCTTGGGTCGTCAGACCTTTGTATTAATATTGGTTTATTTAAATAATGCTGCTTATTATTATTATTTTTATTATTGTTGGAGTTAGTGAGCCCGCCCAGGTCCTTGTGTAACTGGGAGGGTAGTCACATTTTTTTTTTTTTTTTTTTTTTTTTTTTGAGGTGTTAGTTAAGTGTTAGTTGTGTTAGTCTAAAGGTACACTGTATGGAGAGGCCTGCCAGGCTCTTAGTGGAGCTGATAGGTCACTCTCATCTTTATTCCTCTATTAATGTTTTATGTGTAAATGTGTATATTGGGGCAGGAGGTGGTTTAATTACTTCTTCCTGGCTGATGTAGCTGGGAGGGTAATCACATTATTATTATTATTATTGTTATTATTTTTTTTTTGATGGAGTTAGTGAGCCCGCCCAGGTCCTTGTGTAGCTGGGAGGGTAGTCACATTTTTTTTTTCTTTTTTTTGCTAAGATGTTAGTTCAATGTTAAATGTTAAATGTTAAATATTAGTTGTGTTAGTCTAAAGGTACACTGTATGGAGAGGCCTGCCAGGTTCTTAGTGGAGCTGGTAGATCACTCTCATCTTTTATTCTCTCTATTAATGTTTTATATGTATATTGGGGCAGGAGATGGTTCAATTACTTTCTTCCTGGCTGATTTAAACCAACTGTGTTCTTGGAATTCTTCGTTGTCTATATTATTTATCCAGTTTTGATATGTTTCTGTGTTAAGTTCAGTCACTTTCCAAATATTTACAGCTTTGTTGTGTATATCTACATTGATTGCTAAGAGATTTGCTCTCTTGTGTAGCTGTTCATTACTGATGTGGTCTGTATATTTTATGTTATATATAAATCTAAGGGCTATATTTTGTACTGTTTGTAACCTTTTAATGCACGTTTTACTAAGGGTGTTCAATGGGATGGGTGGGTAGTCCATAATTGATTTGACAAGGGCAATATATATCTTTCTCTTGTTATTAATGCTAAGGTTCTTAAAGCGTTTTATTTTTGATAATCTTATTCTTGCCTGTCGTTCTTTATCTTTTAAGTATGTTATATATCCTTCAGTGTCGTATGGGTATAGTTCCTGGTCGACTATTACTGGACTTGTTTTAATCTTGGCTATTGATATTATCATGAATTTGTTCTTATTTGTCCTGATTTTCCATTTTTTCTCAAAATCATTTATGTTTTTTATCGTTCTTACCGTGTAGAGTGCCATAAATTGGGTTGATTTTCCTGGGTATGATACTATTTGAGTAATATCATCAGCAAACATTACATATTCGCTGAAGGGGGTAGGTTGAGGTGTGTCTGAAGTATAAATTGTATATAGTGATGGAGAAAGGCATCCTCCTTGAGGTACTCCACTCTCAAGACTAAACATAGTTCCCAAAAAGTTTCCAATTTGAATTTGTGCTCTCCTACCATCTAAATAGTTACACAATATTCTTAGCAAGTATTCATTAAGTCCCAGTTTTAATATTTTATATTTTAAGCCTAAATGCCAAACCTTATCAAAGGCCTTAGAAACATCCCTTAAAATTATATTGATTTGGTTACCCTTGCTTATTTCTATTGCAATTATTTCCGTTATTATAGCTATTGCAGTTAGGGTATTTCTATTGGGCATAAATCCATGTTGTCTGTTGTTAGTTTTCCCATGTTGTGTTAAAAAGGCTATAAGTCTTGTATTTAAAATTTTTTCCAATAGTTCCCAGTAATTTCTAATAAAGATATTATTTATAGTTTATGTTTGTATCATATATCATTGGAATAAATATCATTTTAGCATATTTTAGTTTGTCTGGAAATATCGGTTAATAAGCATGCGTATAAATGTTTAATAATTATTATTTAAGATGTTTTCAGGTAGATTTATGATCATATTTCATGTAATACCTGTGAGACCGGGGGCCTTTTCCTTAAACTTCCTCAGACAGAGCATCGTTTCTCCCATGGATATTATTTGATTATTAGGTAGTAAGTTATAGTCTATATATTGCTTTGGGGTGATTCTATGTATGTGTCTTCCCATTTCGTCTTCTATCCTTTCTTCGTGCTCACTATCAAAATCTTCATTTTCCTCATCTGATATTTTTAAAACAACCATTTCGCTTTGAATCTTTGTCTTATTCATTTCTCATTACAGATTTTGACATTTTAGTCTTTAATGTAGTGTTTTTCTTGTTGTGCCCCATCATCTTGTTTATGGAAGTCCAAAATATTTTTGTGTCTTTAGTCATGTCAGCCGCCATTATAATATCATTCCATTTTTTATTGTTTGCTTCCTTACATGCGTCTCTTAATTTTATCTGTAGTGCTGTCTGTGTCGTATATAGCCATCTGTTACTGCCGTGTCTTTCCATATACCTGTTTATTTCATTGTAATGGGTCTGGATTAATTTAACTTCTTCTGATAGTCTGTTGTTGGGTAATGTTCTAAAGTGTGAAGTAGGAGTGTGTTTGGTTATAGATGTTTTTATTGCTGAGTGCAGTCTGTCCATTTCTGAGTCTATGTCTTCTGTTGTTTTCCCTTGTAGGTTAATCGAGTGGTGATTACTTAAGTCGTCTTTGAAGCTGTCCCAATCTGTTTTACTCATTTTCAGTCTCTTTTTTATTGGTATCTGTATGGGGCTTGTTGACAGTGTTAGTATAATTGGCAGATGGTCACTGCCTGTGAGAGGTCCTTGTTTTATATGGTAATTGAAAAAGGCTTTGTTGATGGTAAAAATTTTGTCTGGCGTCGATTGTGTATTGTGATTTCTCCAGGTTGGAAAGTTAGGACCTAGATGATTGATTTTCCCTAGGTTTATTAATTGATTAAGGGCGTTTCCCACGGCGTTATTATTTGTATTGTCGAAAATCCTGTGTCTGGCGTTAAAGTCTCCTAAGATGTACATCGGATGACTATTGTTAGCCAATTTTAATAGGTCTTCTATAGGTAAGTAGGGTCGTCTCGGTGGGAGATAAGTAGTAGCAATAATTACGTCTCCTTCAGTTGTATTTATTTTTATTGCTAGAAATTCATCCTGGAAGTCATCAATTAGTTTAAATTTTAAGTTTCTTTTAACCGCTATCGCTACTCCGTCATTTTTCTCGCCCGATTTATTTCTTTGGTTTACATAATAGTTAAAGAGTTTTATGTTGTTGTTTTCTGTCTCACCGTGATTGTTTATTAGTATAATGTCAGGGTCAATTTCTTGATATATATTACTTAGGTTAATTCTCTCGGTCTTCCAGTTTCTTACGTTGTGTTGTATTATTCTTAAAGTTCTTACTGTTTGTCTGTTGTCCATTATTTCTTATACTTGGATTGTGGCAGTTGAAGTGGAGACCTATCGTCCTGTTTCCCGCTTCTGACTCTTCTAAACTCTGACGGGTCTACTATTTTAAAGTCATTGGTCGTAATCTTTAGTTTGTCCGTAGTGATTAGTGACCAGACATAATCTTCACTTGAGGATTTTTCTTGATATGTCACTTGTATATCCTCAACCCACAGTTTTACCTATATCCTCACTATTGAGTCTCGATATTTAGGATTCCATATTTATTGTAGTGATAACATTAATACTTCAGCAGATTGGGATTTACCATGTATTTAATTTCCAATCTTATCTTTCTCCTCCACTACTCCCACGTTGTCTTGTAGTCCTGTCCTTTTTATTATTTCTATCTTCTCTTTTTAATATTCTAGTCATTTGTCTGGGATCCTCTATCAGTCGCTTGTGTTTCCTTATTATATATCATGCACTCCTTGCTCAAACCTTTGTTTGTCTAGCTGTAGTCTTTCTCTCAGTTCGCTTGCATATGTTGACTGAAATAGTTTTTCGGATTGTGGATTCTCTGGAAATATCATCTCTGGTAGGCTATTCAATTTAAACATTTTCCTTAATTCCTCATTGTATGATCTGGGTGCAATGATATTGTGCAAATGTGCATGGATCATACTAATCATTACCTTATCATGTATTGTCTCACTTAGGTTTAATATGGGTGGATTCTGGTCTATAGGCCTCTTGGACCATCTTAGCTATTTCGACGTATCGTATCCTTCTATCTTGTTCTTTTCCTTGTTTTCTTGTTCATATGCCTCATGTGTTTTTATTGGGCATACCATTGCTAATACTACTGTCCTATACTTATGCATTCCCATTTTACTCTTACAGTTGAACAGTCAACATGTATTATACACATTGTTCAGTGTGGGTATAATTAAATCCTTATACAATCTAAATGATACTTTGCTACTTTTTCCGGACAGTCTCTCGCTGTGTGTTCTTCATATTTGTAGCAGGAGAAGCAAGTTTGCAGACTGATGAATGTCTCCTTCTTTATTTGATGTGGTGTGACTGACATGTTGAATATTAGAAAGCCATGTTGTAAAACTTTCTCAGCCATTGACACTTCTTCAAAAGTAATCTTAAAAACATGAGTATAGTCTTTTATCTTAATGACTTCTTCAATCTTCATCCACCTGTTTTGGCGTTCCAGGTCATCTTTCAGGTCTTCAGATGTCTTCCTCCCGATCTCTTGGTCGACTTGACGAACGAAAACTGATCTTTTTGCTTTTTGTTCTGGTGGCATGACAACAACAAGGCCTTCATTGTAAAATATATCTCTGGCTTCTTTTGAAAGGATTTTATCTGAATCAAAGTCATCTTTACAGATTACTTTAAAACCTTCATTGGTGCTGAATATTCTTGTTAGTGGGACTTGCAATTTGTTGTAAGTGATTTCTGCCACTTTTCCCCTTCCAATAGAGTGTCCCTTATCTCTATGTTGTATTCTAATGCTTGTTGTCATCTTCTTGATTACATCTAATCCTACCTATAACACAGGCTCCTGCCTGGGAGCAGTGACCCCGCCCCCCCCTCTTGGACGGGCGTCGGGCTCGTAGGGTTCTGCACCCAGGTTACCTGTGACTATAGTTATGTCTAAGAAAGTTGCCACCTACCGGTGACCCCCGGACAAGGGGTGCCCTGCACTATCACAGGTTCCCTTGCCGGATCGACCGTATCGCTAAGTCCCGCCTCCCGTTCAAGGAACGGAGTGCATGAGGGGGATGAAAAAAGGAAAGAAGAGGACTTAGAGAGTAGAGACAGCCTACCTACCACGCCACGTTCGGTTAGCCAATCAGAGCACCGCAGTAAACGTGCATGTATCACGCCAACGTGGGGCACCACTGATTGGCCAATCCAGGACGTAGACGCACGGGTAGTAGTCAAAATTTGGGGAGCCCAAATATTTGTTTTCCAGAAGTTGGAATTTTCCGTACAATCTGTGATGGTAATTGCACCGTCACTATGTTGAGTAAGTACAATCACTAGGATTGAGTGTCCTATCACAACGAAGTTGCAGACTGCTCAAACATGCAGCAAAAGAGGCAAGTCTTC
>NW_024752208.1:0-11838 GCF_018991925.1 Homarus americanus
GTACTAGCCAAACAGCCGCTGTGGCAGTGCAATGTTCTGTTCAGTGTTTATCAACTTTTTTTTCATATCTCTTATTTCATTTAAGTTGTCTTGTTGCAGATGAGTATGGTGCTATGTCTATATTGATTATCAGCCTTTTCTCATTTCATTTCTCAATGTTGTGTTACTGTACTGTAATGTAGGGGAGACCTGGGTAATTTGGCGCACTTGAAATTATTCAAATAGTTACCGTTAAGCAGTTCACACCGCAGGATCACCACGTGCTTCCTCAGTCACCCATAAGCAGTCATTCTGAGACCAATGTAAATGTAGGATCAGAAAATGGAGTCATTCATCATCTTGAAATGTTACTTGGTCACCCGCTCCATTATTTCATATGTCAGCTTCACGGAAATGAGCTGCCTTTCCGCGCAGTTTTTTATCACTATGATGGTAAACCAAGTGGTCCTGAGCATTAGCGTGGTCCCATTGGAAAGCAGATCAAGGAGTCTTTGTCTGAGCTTCCAGTTGTCGCCTTCCAGCCAGTCAGTTTCCCTGATTTCCCTGTGTTTAATGATGAAGTGGAGAAAGATCTGTCCTGGGATCAGAAATACCTGTATAGGATTTGTAAAGGAGTTATCACAGGTGTTGTTGAAGATGACTTGGCTGCTATTCAGCCAGGTCCTCCCTGTGTGTCAAGGTGGAACACCTTATGGAGTAGAATCCTCAGGCTGTATGTAGCAACATCAAGACCCAGCCATGAGTTGAAAAGAATTATCATTACAATAATAAAGTTCAGTGCTCCAATGTGGTTTTACATCAAGATACACCCTTACGTAACACACGGCTCAAGGAACGTATTCCAGTCCCTGCTATATATGAAACACCTGAATAGTGAGGAGACGATAGTGAAGAAGGCTGTCCAGAGAAATGCATACTTCGCCCACACAGATCAACTTCTTCTTGGTATGTGTGCAGATGAGGACATGACTGTTAGAGAAAAAGCTGTCTCAATGATAAGAAAAATTAGAGAGGAGAATCAACAAAAGGAAGAATGCACTGGCAGATCTGAAGAGGAGGAGGAAGATTCTGATGCTGCTGTTGACGAGAATTTGTTAAACTATACTGATGAGGAGGGTAAAGATGGAGATGGGAATGAGGATGTGCCTCCTGTAGTCAACATGAGAAAGGTGGTGACTCCAAAACTAAAGTGGCAAGCAAAAACTATCATTCCATGATTAACTGGAGGAATGAACTCAAGACTGAGCCTCCTTACATTGCTTCTCTGTCAAATCTACAGGTTAATGACATTCTTGAGACACCATTAGTGGTGCCCAAGTGGCCAAACAGCACTCAGGCGGTCGAGAGAGGCATAAAAGTGATGACTGAAGCTTGCACTGAAGTGACGGGATACCAATCGAGAGATGGATATATTAGGCAAAGATTATTGTCTAGGAAAATGATGCCAAGGTTCCGCACAAAAAAGAATTTCAATATGAACTTGTAATGATTTTCTATACGGTGTACCTGTAAAATAACATGTGAATTAAATCGATGTAACCCATGTAAAATTTATCATTATCCTGGAAAACATTAAATGACACCTAATTTTTGGTATACACTAAAAGTTGACAAAAAGTCGTTCGCGATGCGGCAGGGTAAGTATGCATGAAATGGCATGAAATTTTGCACAGGTGTTTGTTACAGCCATACAAACGATGCCTGAAAAGTGCAGCCTGCAACTCAAATAAAAGTGTTTTTTCCCTGCCCCCTAAGGTACATAGTTTCCTGCTTCTCCCCGCAACACTTCTATAGCAGCCTCGTTAGTAGCGGCGCTAAGTAAGGTGGAAATGTTGTCAGTGCTGGTGAGAGTGGATAGTACAAGATTGGCTCTTGATATTGATACGGGTGCATGCGCTAATGTTTTGGCCTTGACATCCTATCAGGAGTTACAACATAAATTCCCTCACCGTGATTTCAAATGGAGACCTACTGACGCCGATCTCGAAGGAGTATCTGGCACGCAGTTGAACATTAACGGAATGGTGACGTTACCACTCAGATTCTGAAGACGTGGTACTCCCTTCTACATTGACTTTTATATGGTTCAGCAGTTTAATTTGCCAGCTGACGGGTTACTTGGTCTCCGAACCCTTAGAACGCATAAGATAGATGTTCATCCACGTAATAATACTATTACATTTAAAAGTGTTTCCTACAGCGCTATGCGTCATTCTGCACCTTTGCTCACCGCTAGGTCGAAAGTGTTGTCTACCATTCCCACTCAGAGGAAGGCGGAAAATGTATCAGAGCTAACCCAAGACCTCACACCCTCACTTTCCCAGCGTGATTATAGCAGCAACAGTTGAAAGATCGTACCTGGAGTTTTGAAGAGTACTCTCCATTACCAGAATGAGGAATTCACCAAAGCACCTATCGAATTACCTGACGTGTACACGGGCACTGATGTTGTATGTCTCCCAGAAACATGTAAGGTAAGGGGGTTGTCGTGCGAGTTGACGTTAAGCACGATACGCCCTGGTGGTTTGACAGACGCACTAGTTCTGAATAGAACAGGCGTTCAACGAATATTAAAGAAAGGATGTTATTTGTGTGATTTTCTAGTATATCACAACAATGTCGAAGTACAGCCTACAAAATTCCCAATTGGTAGTATTGTTACTCAATCCCAACAGACTAGGCAAGAGAGGATGTTGTCGCCGACGCTTTGTCAAGAAATATAGCACCAGTGATGCCTGTATCAACGTTCACTCTTTCACAAGTGGAGGATGAGCAACGACGCGACCCATTATGGTCAGCAGTCATTTTTGCTCTCGAATCGGGAAAGGATGTTAAACTCCCCAAATTAATTCTTCCCTTAAGTCAGTTTGAATTACGACATAACATACTCCATAGGTCGAAAAAGACGCCAGAGGGTATTGTTTCTCAAATAGCCGTACCTGGCACGTTGTGTGAAACGATTATAATATTGTTCCATGATGTTCCACAGGCAGGTCACCAGGGTCGTGACAAATGCTTGGCGGAATTGAGAAAGAAATATTTCTGGAACACAATGAAGAAAGACATAGAATTACACATTGCTAAATGTTTGGCATGTGCTCAAAATAAAGGTTCTACAGGATCACCGGCCCCGATTCTACAATATCCTACACCAGACCGTCCGTTTGACACAGTTTGACTTGTTACAACTCCCGAGGAGTCATCAGGGATCAACGTACGTCGTAGTGTGTGTGGATCATTTTTCTAGATTCGTGGTCTTGGTCCCACTAAAGGATAAAACAGCCCATTCGGTAGCCTATGCATTAGTGATGAATCTTATATGTCCATACACTACGCCTAAAGTTCTTCTCTCTGACAATGGGACAAAGTTCAATAATCAGCTAGGAGCGCAAATATGTACGCAATATGGAATATATGGAACATAATATACGTGTACCAATCTAGTTAACTTGGAATTAACCAGCCGGTTCAAGCTGACGACACGGTTTCGGAGTCTGTCAAAGGCTTGAGATGCACATCTGATCCGATGCTGAAACTCTTCATCAATGTCTGCGGTGGTGGACAGAAGGGACCTGAGATACCGAAAGAGGGCAACATTAGAGAGGATGGATGGTGAAGATCTGAACCAGGAGCAGGTTGAAAGAGAATCTGAGTCTTACGTACATTCACCTCAAGGCCAGAGTGTGCATACGCATGTGCGTAGGTGTTAAGGATCTCCTGTAGGTCGTGTTCAGTGTGAACAACAAGGGCGAGTTCGTCTGCATATTGAAGTTCAGTAATGGAAGCTGGCGACACCTTTGTTCTTGCCTGGAGTCGTCGTATGTTGAAAAGACACTTCATCCGGTACTCGATGTCCACCCGCCGGCCAAATTGGCACTGGCACGAGTGAGGAAGGCAGCCAAGAAAATGGAAAAGAGAGTTGGTGCCAGTACACACCTTTGTTTAAGCCCTATTTGGATGGGGAAGAACTCTGACTGGGTGCCATTGTGCAGGACACTGCCGTTCATTCCATAGTGGAGTTGCCTCACAATGGCGATGAATTTTGGTGGGCAGCCAAAGTGATTGAGGGTCCACCAGAGGGCTTCCCTGTTGACCGAGTCGAAGGCCTTGCTTGGGTCGATGAAAGCCATGTACAGGTCACGACGCTGTTCTCTGCACTTTTCCAGTGTCTGGCGGGCAGCAAAAATCATGTCAATGGTGCTACTTGATGATCTAGAACCACACTGAGATTCTGGGAGGAAGATTTCCGCCTCAGGAAGAAGTCTGTTTAGGAGGACTCGGCGATAATCTTGGCAGCTACGAAGAGCAGAGAGATTCCACTGTAGTGCCACAGTCTGAACGGTCTCGCTTATTCTTATAAATATTGACAATGGTGGCGTCTTTAAGATCTTTGGGGATTTCCTCCTTTTCTCATATATTTTCCAGAAGAGAGAGGAGACGGCTAGTAAGCAGAGATCCTCCTGCTTTGATCCCAGTGCATAAACGACCATCTTATCTGTGCCGCCAAATGTGCAGAGTTGTGACTAGAGACTCCCAGCAGTCATCTCTGCCTGTCCTCGTCGCCACTCGTCCGTCGCCATAGGACTTTTGGAGGTATAGGGGTTTTGATGATGAGAGGTATGATGAGCTGGATAATGGCTGCGTGTGAGTTGATTTATGTGGTGAGACAGGAGCGCAGGCTGTAACCACACATCTTGGCTCTCTCTTTTCCTGATCCAGTGGTGCAAGTGTTGCAAAGACTGGGGAGAGGAGAGTTGCAATGGACTGCCGATAGCCCAGTTTGTTTGGTTTCGCCTTAGTAGCCTGTCCATCGGGCATTGCCTTCGTCCGCCAGTGTAGTCGTTGGGTTTCCATGGCGGTTATCTCTTTTGCCTATACCGCCGTTGGGGTCTTTTTGGAGCTCTATAAGCATGTTTGCCTGATGTGGGGCTAAACCGTAGATTTTTCTTTCGGGGTTTACTCCCGCAGCCATATACCTACCAAGGTTAATCCGCAAGACAGCGGGCCAATGGCTGGGAGGCGCCAGAACGTGTCCACATGCCAGTGGGCCTAAGCACCGTCCCTCTGGGGCCCACTGCTACTCCGAGATCCCCTGCTGGTCTAGCCTAGGCCCACGAGGCACCCAGTTACCGTGTGTTGCCACGAGGAGGCACAGCAGGAGTCTTGATGGTGAGGAGGCTGTATACTGGCAGGGGAAGACTTATGGAAGCTGCTTCCCTGTTCGCCCTGAGACTATGTGGCAACGGCTGAAAGCGAGAACAAGCTCTCTGTTTGCACCTTAACAACTAACATAATGCTGCCACACTAGACGCACACACACACACACACACTTTTTGTATTCATTACTTTCATTACTTCATCTTAATGGAAATTATTTCGTACTTGGTAAAACTCGGTCTGTTTTATTTAAGATGTCGTTCACCATTAAAAGACAGGCAGATTATACTTCAAGGAAAATCGGTAAAGTAAAGTTAAGCATATTATAAAAACGTTCATTGTTACGAGTGAGCGTCTTTTGTTTGGGTCGTCATTTCCGCCCACCTCTGCTCGCTTAGTTTTACCTCTCAAGAGACGGGAGAGGACAGTATTGGGCTGGCAGTCATAAGTTAAGTATCTCCTTTCCTATTGTACAGTATTTTTATAGTGGTATAACGTGTGAACTTTGGTCGACTTTTAGAACACCAACTATTATATGTGAGATTGTTGTTAGTCATATCCTAGAATTCCAGGGAAAATAACTTACTTATTTATGAGGTACGTGTGGTGGATAACCACGTTGTTCATGGTAGTTGCTAATTTAAATAAGTGTTTAGTCTCTACTTTTATGCTTATTATTTTGTCACTCGGTGGAGTCACCTATTTGATCAACTTCAGTTTATATTTGTTTATTTATTTTTGTACCTAATTAATATTATTGTTTTATTGTTTGTTTGCAAATATATATTCTGTAATTAAATGTACTTCGTGAATTTCAATATACCCCATAGTAATCAGGTGCTGATTTTGGCGGGATCTATTCCTTGGACCCATAATACAAAGAGAGGTTGAATTTGTGGAGTGTTACAACCTAAGTGGCTAAAGTCGTAACATCATTCATATAGTGATCTATATAATCGTCCACAAGCAATCACAAGTGTCCAAAAATAAGAAATATATAGAAGTTACGCTATTAACTACTGACCGCAAGCTGTTGCTGACACTAGTTGTTTACAGGGAGGATACTGGTGTTGACAAAATACCGAAACTGACTAGAGCTGACGACTCTTTTGTTACGGCAATGAATATTGGAAAATGTGGAGCAAACCTCGACTAAAGTTTATAGCATTTTATAGTGGAACCTAACCTTGCCGAGGTACAACTAACAACTAATTGTTGTTCAAATATCTGGTGAGCAATTAATATAATCAAATTCGGTTAATTATTCCAATACGATACGATACAATACAATAGATCAACATATTTTAATATTGTCTCTTTATTTAGACAGGTTGGGTGAAATTAGATTGGGATGGCAATAGTTTTAATGAGGTTTAGGTTGACATAGATGCACAGTTTGTGGCAGTCCATATATTTGGTACTGGTTGCCATGTTACTGTCTATTAATTATCGTTAAAGGGAAACCTGCCATTGTATTGATGCATACATAAATATAAAGGGTATATGCATAAAATTTATGAAACATATAAGCTGCATGTGTTCCTAGAGAGTGTAAGGTCTGATGCCATGAAATACACAATGCTTGCATTGACAAATGAATGTTCGATGTAAAATCAAAATCAAATGGGCAAGTTCTTTAGCACAGAGGACCTGAGTCGAAACGATCTTTAGATCTACGATTGTGAGTCGAGGGTTCGATTACCTCTTTGTGGCGTTTGATTGTGTGTGTACACACTGTTTAGGATGTAATTAACAGCACCGATATATGGATAAACTACAGTGTAGAATATATTGAATATATTTATTTAGACACGTTTGGACACTACCTCTTGTCAAGATCAGTTTTAGAAAACATTAATAAGTGCAATTACCTGTACTACAAATCTATTATAGATTTATATGTTAATGCTTTCTATGACATGCATTTAAGGTATGAAGATTACAAGACGTATTGTCGAAATGTTGAAAGTCATCAAATAAATGTTGCTGTTTTTCATACGTCGGTGCTGTTATTCATCCTACGTTATTAATACAGTATATATATATATATATATATATATATATATATATATATATATATATATATATATATATATATGTAACCGGTCGGAATTTACTGGACTTTAATTTCCTCACTTGACTTGGGGTTTATTAAAGATTGTTAGATAGTAATTTGCAGTGGAAGCGCCCCTTAGTGAGAAAAATCCCGAACCAGCACAAGAACACCTAAATCTACTAAACAAAATGACTTGTCCGTGACCCGTGGAAGGATAGCGTCTGTGACTGGGAAGAATGAGACACACTGTAAAATTTAGACACTTATTCCCTCCAACACTACAAACACAATCAAATAATGGTACACCAATATGTGCACCTCTTAACTTGAACTTAAAACACTACTCTGGGGAATAAAAGTTATACATGATGTTGAAATTATTAGAAACTCAGGCAACAATAAATTTAAAGTATTAAGAAATGTTGCTTGCACACATGAAACAGGCCTTAAGGGCTTCCAACAAAATTATATCACCCCAACAGATGCACAATTCCTAACCTAACTTAAACACTACTCTGGGGAACAAAGGTTATACCTGAGATCGGAATTATAAAGAAAAATTAAATGCATTAAAAGAATTAAATCACAGTATCACTCAGGTTCCACTTAGTGACACAAACATTCAAAAAACAATACTATCAAAATTATTTAAGAAATATTAAACTACACACGTCAAGATAATATCAGTAACTGAGAAATGGTATTAACTACACCCAAATATATTGTCACTATTATTGGTTTGTTACTGGGTCCACCAATACCCGTGAACCATGCTTCCTAACCTAACACACACACAGATTCCACCTGCACTCCGTAGTCGTTTAAGGCACAACCAACAGGCACCCGTAGTTTAAGACCCAAATCAGCCTTTCTCAACCTTGGAAAGTGTACCTCTAACTCCACTGACTCTTGGCCCCAGTGTGCGGCCCTGTATCACTCAGCTGGCCTCACTTTACCCCCAGTACATCCATGAAACGGAAGGGAGTGAGCCAATCAGACCTTGTATAGTTGAGAGAAGCTTTAGCTTCCCGTTAGCAAGAGGGTTTCACTAAGCTGCTCGAGACATGTGGTGTTGTGAGCCGAGGTAGAGGAGAGCTGATGACCCCAACGATCGTCCCGTCGTCAGCTGGGCACCCAGACTGCTAGATTCCCTCAAGAGATCCTTTGATACCCGGCTAAACAGTGACAGGCCTACACTGATCGGTCCAATGGCGACAATCGCCACCCTCAATCATCAACGGCAGTCTCAAACGGCAGTCAATCTCTCGCAGTCATCACTCTCGCAGTCAATTTCTCGCAGTCAATTTCTCGCAGTCAAGTGGGTTCTGACGGAAACCCTGAAATGAACTCACTGTTAGCTCTTGTTAACTTTACCACTGCCCTATCTAACCCTGTCTGAGATCGAATGAGACTTACTTGTTATACTGCAATAGTGCAACACAGGTGACTAGGCCACGTGACTATTTCTGTGGACGGACGCGCAGGGACGTCTTGTTTGTCTGAATGCTTCCCCGTCACTGAGAGAGAGCCCGCCTCGTGTCCTCTCAAGGCGTTAGCTTAGGCCTACGTGACATATTTTCCGCCTAACTAATAACTCCTTGGAACACCCGTAACATTATTCAGACTGATAAACGATCTATAATAATTTCAAATTCAATAATAGTCCCTTAACTTCATGAATCGCATCATTATTAATTCGGCAAATTACATTTAATATCATATAGGCCTAGTTCCACAACCTCTCGCTATGTGGCTATGTGCGGGGAGCGCTCTCTTCCCTCAGACGACCTTGAACGCTCAGTATCGCTAATGGCGGGGTATTTGAAATGACTGAATATTACATATATATATATATATATAATATATATATATATATATATATATATATATATATATATATATATATATATATATATATATATATATATATATATATATATATATATATATATATATATATATATAGTGGTCCTTTATTTGGGGCAAAAAACAAAATTTGCCATTTTTTTGTCACAAATCCTGGCAAAAGTTTTCATTTGGGGTAGAAACATTGCCTGTAAAATATTTATTAAATATCTTAATAATTAGAGGTTGCTCAAGTCAAATGAAATTTAACAATATTATGCCTGTGCTTAATGTTCATAACACATCATTTCCTAGCCCCCAAGCCTGCCCCCCCCCCACTTAGTCTAAGTGGGTATTAGCTGCTCAAGGCAGGGGTCGCATGAGGACCAGTCTCACTCTTTGTCGCCCAGTAAGGTCTGCTTGAGGGCATTAGGGAATGATTTCCTGTGGTCAGCAACTGCCTGCAGTAGATACTGCAGTTGCTGTTCGTCCTTGGTGATGTGGCCTGAGAACTCTTGGCCTAAGGCTACTCCTCTTTCTACATGATCATTGATCACAGACAAAGCTTGTACACTGGCTTTTGCATTTTGGAAGCCAGGATCATCTTTCCACTGTTCTACTGGGAGGGCCAGGAAATCTGTATTCAAGTTGAGCTTTTTGAAAAATGACTTTGTGTTCTTTGTCGTGAAATCATATAGGTTCTTCACTTGGAGTGTGTCTGGATTGATTGTAACCCGTTTGACATGCTTTTCTTCTCCAATAACGATGTTCATAGCTTCCAACATGCGGTCCTTCACTGCTGGGAGAACATCGTCATCAAAGAAGGCCAATGCAACCAACTCTTCTGACAAGTACCAGAGGTGTCTCATCATTTTGTGGAAAGTTGCCTTTGATATGGCATCGCTGATGGTACTGTAGTCTTGTAGAGCTTTAAGCAACATCAGATCTCCTTTTGGTGCCTTTGCAGCAAGTGGAGCAGTTGTCCAAGCCTTCACATATATTCGGGCAAAGAAAATGCACAAATCTCTTAGTCCTCTGTTCTCCTTTGGAGTAAGCTTTAACTGAGAACGGAATAACAACACTTTGAAGGAATAAATGGTCTTTGCCATCCATCGTGCTTGGTGCATTGCACCAGGAGCAGAAAATCGTACTCCCGAGAAGGTGATGTGCCAAGGAAGATGGAGGCCAGCTCTAGGAGCTCTCGATAATCATCTCGAAGCTGTGTCTCCAATAGAGCCTTCTCAGTGAAGTTGGTTAGAACGTCCCTAACAGCTCTGACCGATTCTTCTGCCAGGTCGTCGGTGGAGGAGTCTTCAAACTTCTGCTTGTCAATTTGTTCCCATTTGGCTTGGAATCTTCGGAACAGCTGTATGTCAGGAGCAGCTGAGTGCCCCATTACAGCTTCAAAAGCAGCTCCAGCTACAAGTTCAAGTACATGGTGGCGGCAGGCAAAATATAGCAAATCACGACCCAGCAACTGCTCAATTTTGACACACGCACCCTTGTGGTGACCAGTATTTGAGCTTGTTGTATCAAAACACATGCCATGCACGATGTCTGCAATGTGCCATTGCCGCAAAGCCTTCACAACAGCTTTTGCTTGTTCATCACCGGTACCAGAGGGAAGTTTTGGAACAGTAAGAAGTTGGGAGGTGCCATTGCCTGAGACAAGAACTGGGAGTCTGTCAACAGGGCCCCCATGCCCTGTCAATTTACCATCCCAGTGAACAATTAAAACTGACTCTGGTTTGAAGTTTGAAAGGATTTCAGCTGCCCTGCTACTGCGATGATGCTGACGTTTCCTCCTGATGCTTGATCGATTCAGAATCAATTCACTGACATCATGGCCTAGACTCCGAGCAGTTTGGGTGACAATGTGCATGGCCATTCTATCTGAGGACTTGGTCCGATCTAATGCTGCAGAAAGTTCTGGAGTTAGAACTTCTTTTCGCCCACGCTTCTCGACAGTAGGTGGAGTTTGAAGTGCTGATGGGCCAGGAGGGTTGGATTCCTCAGAAGAAGACGTACTACTGCTGTCCAAGACAACGGTGGCCTGGCATTTTTTGGCTTCTTCCTCTGCACTGTCTGCAGCCAACTTCCTTTTCATTGCTTTCTTGAGTTTTTTTTCGTCGTTTCTGTCTTTTCAGGAATACTTTGTCAAGAGATGACATTGCCCCACGACGCCCTTTTCTCGTTGCGCTATTAAGAAATCCTTATCCTCCTGAACTGTCATCATATTCAACCATTCACATGTGCAATGTCAAAGAGATCTTCAAAAGTATCAGTGAACTCTTTCTGCTTTTGAGTTTCTGTCTTTCTTGAAGAGTTCTTTTTCAAAATACTCCACTTGTCAAACATTTTGTGCACTTGATTCACACAATCTGGTTTGTGGTGTGTGGGAATGTTTGCTTTTGTCCAAAATTGAAGAACTTTGTCTGTGACTTCCCCAGCTGCCACTCTGATGGTTTTTTCTGTATGCGATGCAGGCTTAAGAAATACTGTAACACTTGCCTGTTTGAAGGTAACTTAGCTCCTGTAATGTCATCACATAATGTCTTTATCAAATACACATTTTCTCGTGTTTTTACTCCTGCATTAGCCATTTTGACCTGAGGAATAAAGAAATTAATTATTAATATAAATTAATAATGAGAATACTCTGCAGAACTGTTTCTAATTTCCCCAATCATCAATCACGACCAGCAAAGACTCACCACAATCGAGCCAAATGCGACGCACTAGTGGTGGGCGTAATCGGCTACAAAGTAATCGACTACATC
>NW_024752209.1:0-23311 GCF_018991925.1 Homarus americanus
ATGTCCTCTCTTGCTCCTCCCCGGCCTAACCGTATTAACCATATCCTCTCTTCCTCATTCCCCCAGACCTAACCGTATCTACTCTTCCTCCCTTCCCCTCCTAACCATGTCCTCTCTTCCTCCCCTCTCATTTCACTCCCCTCTTACTGTCCTCTCTTCCCTCCCCTCTCCCCATCTCACTCACCTACCCCTAGCCTCTCTTCCCTCCCCTCTCATTTCCTCCCCTCTACTCCCGTCCTCTCTTCCCCTCCCTCTCATTTCCTCCCCTCTTACCCCTGTCCTCTCTTCCCCCCTCCCTCCCATTCCTCCCCTCCTACCCCTGTCCTCTCTTCCTCCCTCCCATTTCTCCCTCTCTTACCCCCTGTCCTCTCTTCCCTCCTCTCATTTCCTCCCTCACCCCTATCCTCTCTTCCCTCTCTCCCATCTCCCACTCCTCTTGCCTCTTCCCTCCCTCTCATTTCCTCCCTCTTACCCCTGTCCTCTCTTCCCCTCCCCCATCATTCCCTCCTCTTCCTCTGTCTTCCCCTCCCTCTCATTTCACCCCTCTTACCCCTGTCCTCTCTTCCTCCCTCTCCTTCTCCTCCCTGTCCTCTCCTCCTCTCCATTCCCTCCTCTTCCCCTCTCTTCCCTCCCTCATTTCCTCCCTCTCTTCCCACCCCTGTCTCTCTTCCCTCCCCATCATTCACTCCCTCTTACCCTGTCTCTCTCCTCCTCCTGTTTCCACCTCTTCCATCTCCTTCTCCCCTCATCTCCTCCCTCTTACTCCCTGTCCTCTCTTCCCTCCCTCTCATTTCCCCCTCTTACCCCTGTCCTCTCTTCCCTCCCTCTCATCTCCTCCTCCCACCCCTGTCTCTCTTCCCCCTCCCCTATCATCTCCTCCCCTCTTACCCCTGTCCTCTCTTCCCTCCCCTCTCCATCTGACTCTCCTCTTACCCTCTCTCTTCCCTCCCTCCCCATTTCACCCCTCTTACCCTGTCCTCTCTTCCCTCCCCTCTTACTCCTCTTACCCCTGTCCTCTTCCTCCCTCTCATCTCACTCCTCTTACCCCTGTCCTCTCCCCCTCCCTCTCATCTCTCCTCTTACCCCTGTCTTCTCTTCCCTCCCTCTCATCTCACTCCCCTACCACTCTTCCTCCCTCTCATCTCTCCTCTTTACCCCTGTCACCTCTCTTCCTCCCTCCTCATTTCCTCCCCCTACCCCTGTCCTCTCTCTTCCCTCCCCCCATTCCTCCCTCTTACCCTGTCCTCTCTTCCCCTCCCTCTCATCCTCCTCCCTACCCACCCCTGTCACCCCCTCCTCTCTTCCTCCCTCTTACCCCTGTCCTCTCTTCCCTCCCTCTCCATATCCTCCTCTTACCCCTGTCCTCTCTCTTCCCTCCTCTCATTTCTCCCCTCTTACCCCCTGTCCTCTCTTCCCCTCCCTCTCATTTCCTCCCTCTTACCCTGTCCTCTCTTCCCTCCCTCTCATCTCCACTCCCTCTTACCCTGTCCTCTCTTCCCTCCCCTCTCCATTTCCTCCCTCTTACTCCTGTCCTCTCTTCCCTCCCTCTCTCATTTCCTCCCCTCTTACCCTGTCCTCTCTTCCCTCCCTCCCATTTCCTCCCTCTTACCCCTGTCCTCTCTTCCCTCCCTCTCATTTCCTCCCCTCTTACCCCTGTCCTCTCTTCCTCCCCTCATTTCACCCTCTACCCCTGTCCTCTCTTCCCTCCCCTCTCATCTCCCTCCTCCCCTACCCCTCTCTCTTCCCTCCCTCTCATTTCCTCCCCTCTTACCCCTGTCCTCTCTTCCCTCCCCATCATTTCACTCCCTTACCTCTGTCCTCTCTTCCTCCTCTCATCTCCTCTCCTCTACCTCTCTTCCTCCCTCTCTCATTCCTCCCCTCTTACCTCTCCTCTCTTCCCTCCTCTCATCTCACTCCTCCCCTGTCCTCTTCCTCCCCTCTCATTCACTCCCTCTTACCCCTGTCCTCTTCCTCCCTCTCATTTCACTCCCTCTTACCCTTTCTTCCTCTCCTTCCCTCCCTCTCATCTCCTCCTCTTACCCTGTTCCTCTCTTCCCTCACTCTCATTTCCTCCTCTTACCCCTGTCCTCTCTTCCCCTCCCTCTCATCTCCTCCTCTTACCCCTGTCCTCTCTTTCCCTCCCTCTCATTCCTCCCTCTTACTTCCTGTCCTCTTCCTCCCTCTCATCCTACTCCTTCTTACCCCTGTCTTCCTCCTCTCATCTCACTCCTCTCTCCTTCCCCTCCTCTATTCCACTCCTCCACCCCTGTCCTCTCTTCCCCTCCCTCTCTCCCACTCCTCCTCCATCCCTGTCCTCTCTTCCCTCCTCTCATCTCCTCCTCTTACCCCTGTCCTCTCTTCCCTCCTCCTCTCATCTCCTCTTCCCACCCCTGTCCTCTCTTCCCTCCCTCTCATCTCCTCCTCTTACCCCTGTGTCCTCTTCCCTCCCTCTCATCTCCTCCTCTACCCCTGTCCTCTCTTCCCTCCTCTCTCTTCACTCCCTCTTACCCTGTCCTCTCTCTTCCCCTCACCTCCTCATTTCACTCCCCTCTTACCCCTGTCCTCTCTTCCCTCCCCTCTCATCTCACTCCTCTGCCTGTCCTCCCTCCTCCATCACTCCCTCTTGCCCTATTTACTCTTCCCCTCTCATCTCACCCCTCTTACCCCCATCCTCTTCCTCCCTCTCTGTCTCTCCTCCTCTTACCCCTGTCCTCTCTTCTCCCTGTCTCCATCTCTTACCCCTGTCTTCTCTTCCCTCCTCTCATCTCCTCCCTCTTACCCCTGTCTTCTCCCCCCCTTCATCTCACCCCCTCTTACCCCTGTCCTCTCTTCCCTCCTCTCTACTCCTCTTTTACCCCCTGTCCTCTCTTCCCCTCCTCTCATCTCACCTCTCCCTCTTGTCTTCTCTTCCCTCCCTCTCATCTCTCCTCCCTCTTACCCCTGTCTTCTCTTCCCCCCCCCCCTCATCTCACCCCTCTACTCCTGTCCCTCTCTTCCCTCCCTCTCATTTCCTCCCTCTTACCCTGTCTCTCTTCCCTCCCTCTCATCTCCTCTCTTACCCCCCTGTCCTCTCTTCCTCCCCTCTCATTTCACCCCCCTCTTACCCCTGTCCTCTCATTTCACCCCCTCACCCCTGTCCTCTTCCCTCCCTCTCATTCCTCCCTCTCACCCTGTCCTCTCTTCCCCTCTATTTTCTCCCTCTTCCCCCTGTCTTCCCCCCCTCTCATCTCACCCTCTTACTCCTGTCCTCTCTTCCTCCCTCTCATTTCCTCCCTCCCCACCCCTGTCCTCTCTTCCCCCCTCTCATCTCACTCCTCTCTTACCCCTGTTTCTTACTCTGCCTCACCCGACTCACCCACCTCCATCACTACCTCACTTCACCCTCTCTCATTACCTCACCCACCCCCCCTCCCTACCTCACCTCTCCACTGACCACCTCCTCACCCCTCCCTCACCTCTCACCAAAGAATCTCTCTCTCTCTCTCTCTCCTCTCTCTCTCTCTCTCCTTCTCCTCTCTCCTCTCCCTCTCTCTCTCTCTCTCCACCCCATCAAAGAAGAGAGTACTTTTCATTACGTGTGTGTGTGTGTGTGTGTGCGTGGATGCAGTCTGTGGTGGGTGGTAGTCAGTGTGTTGGATGTGGATGTGGCCGGGTGGATGAGGCCGGATGGGTGTGGCCGAGGTGGATGAGGACGGATGGGTGTGCCGGGGTGGATGAGAAGCAGCCACCTGCCACAGGCCAGGTGAGAATGATGAAGGCTGTAGTGTGGTGTTTGGGGCTGGGGGAGGGAGGGTAGGAGGGAGGGGGGGAGGAGGAGGGGTGGGGGAGGGAGTGGAGGGGGGGTGGTGGTGGAGGGGGCAGGGGAATGGAGGGGTGGGGTGGGGAGGGGAGAGGTGGGAGTGGAGGGAGAGAGAGGTGGGGGTGGGAGAGTGGGGTGGGGGTGGTGGGGAGAGGTGGGGAGTGGAGGAGAGAGTGAAAGTGGAGAAGGTAGAGTGGAGGGAGGTGAGGAGTCAGGAGGTGGGGTGGAGGTGTGGGAGGTGAGGTGGAGTGGAGGTGGGGAGTGGAGGTGAGGTGGAGGAGGTGAGGTGGAGGAGGTGAGGTCAGGAGGTGGGAGTGGAGAGGTGAGAATGGGAGGCTGAGTCGGAGACAGGGTGGAGGAGAGGCAGAGTGGAGGAGGGTAGAGTGGAGGAAGGTCGGGTGGAGGGGAAGGAGGTGGGGAGTGGAGGTGAGGTGGGGAGTGGAGGAGGGAGTGGAAGGAGGAGGTGGGGAGTGAGAGGTGGGGAGTGGAGAAGGAGAGGGGGTGTGGAGGGAGAGGAGGTGAGGTGGAGGAAAGGTAGAGAGGGAGGTGAGGGAGTGGAGAAGGTGATGAAGTGGAGAAAGGTAGAGGAGAGGTGAGGAGGTGGTGGAGGTGAGGTGGAGGGAGAAGGTGGAGAGTGGAGGAGAATAAGGAGAGGTGAGGAGTGGAGGACAGAGTGAGAGTAGGAGTGGAGAAGGTAGGGAGTGGAGAGGAGAGGTGGGTGTGGACCAGGTGGAGGTGGAGGAGGTGGGGAGGGAGGAGAAGTGGAGAGGAAAATGGAGAAGGTAGGGGGTGGAGTGTAGAGAGGTAGAGTGGAAGTAAAAAAGGAGGGGTAGAGAGTGGGGGGGTAACGAGATGAGAAGAGTCACATTGCAGGGTCACAAGTCTTAATACAACATACTCCAGTATGCAAATGAGATAATTAATAGGTTGGCCAGCGTACTCTCTCTATATCTCCTCCTCATCTCTCTCGCTCTCTCCTGTTTGTCTCTTTCTGTTGTCTCTTCTCTTCTCTCTCCCTCTCTCTCTCTCTCTCTCTCTCTCTCTCTCTCTCTCTACCTCTCTTTATGTTTTCTCTCTCTTTCTCTTTTGTCTTTCTCTTCCCTCTCTCTCTGTTTTGCCTCTCTCTCTCTCTCTTTCTCTCTCTCTCTCTCTCTCTCTCTCTCTCTCTCCTTCCTCTCTTTCTCTCTCTCTCTCTCTCTCTCTCTCTCTCTCTCTCTCTCTCTCTCTCTCTCTCTCTCTCTCACTATAAAAACACACATAACTTCTGGACCTAAGTTTATCATATTCACAAACCTCTCTAACTTAAGCACTAAGTTAAGGACATAATAACTCAATACAATATTTACCTATGTTAGGATACACTATAACAATAGTCTCTCAGGTTACAGGGGAGGAGACTTAAGACTCATAAACAAATACATTAACTTATCGAAACAAAAGTCTTCTTCTATATTTACCTCATCCACAACTACTGTCTGTCTTAGGGCCGCATTAACGACGGTGCCAGAGCCAGGGCCTTGGGTCCAGGGGGCCCTTGAGTTTAAATATTTGTTATAATAATAATAATAATAATAATAATAATAATAATAATAATAATAATAATAATAATAATAATAATAATAATAATAATAATAATAATAATAATAATAATAATAATAATAATACACAATAATAATAATGTAAAATTTTGCAGCCCATGACATTTGCAGCATAAATAGTAAATGTGCAGTACTGTATTGTATATGAAAGTTATATTATTTATATTACTAATAGCTAATAAATATATATGTTGGTATTCCTCAGTTTGTTCTATCTTTCGTCTTATATGAATGCTAGTGCAACACCCCCTTCAATTCTCCCGGAGCAGCAATACGACGCGTCAACAGTCACTCGTTTAGTCTCGTTGTGTTCACCTTGGATCATGCATGTACAGTACCTGCTTGGGGGGTTGTGTGAGCTGCTCGGCGTGACACTCCACTGATTCACATTCATCATTGGATTTCATGTCTTTACCAAGTTTCTGGGCATTGGCTGAATATGAGTCTATGCTTTAGAGTTATGGTATAACGTGAATTTGATGAACTGAAATATCTACCAGTCTCAGGTACATCTACAAGTTCACCATCTGCATGGTTTAAATGACTGGGGACACACCAGCAGAGCCTTTGGGGAACACCAATGTTCAGTGGATCGTAGAAAAACAACTCTAGCCTTGTACAGCGACTAAAAATCTAATTGTATTGGCAGTGGACTCTGTCATCAAGGTGAAAATGAGAGGAAATATTGGCAATCACTATTACTTCTCTCTCGGTTAAAGTAATGGTGTACAGATGAAAATATCCATAAATAATAAAAAAACCATTCTATTTTGTCATTATATAATATGAGAAGGGCGTGACTGTTCAGGGCTTCTTGCTCTGTCTTTATCCCAGTGGAGGTCAAGTCTCCCAGGGCTCGACCCCATCCTTTTGTACACGGCACAAGTTGTTGTTGGTGTTCTGTTGGTTGTTGACCAAGGGGTCTGCTGTTTGTGAGATTTGGGGCCCTTCCCTTCACCTTCTGCCCTTTCACCTTCACCTTCTCCGCCTTTCACCTTCACCTTCTCGGGCCCTTCCCTCACCTTCTCCGCCCTTCCCCTCACCTCCGGCCCCTCTTCACCTTCTCCGGGCCCTTCCCCACCTTCCTGCCCTTCCCTTCACCTCTCCGGGCCCCTTCCCTTCACCTTCTCCGCCCTTCCCTTCACCTTCCCTCCATGCCCCTTCACCTCTCCGCCCTTCCCCTTCACCTTCTCCGGCCCCCTTCCCCTTCACCTTCACCCTCTGCCCCACTGTCTTCCCCTTTCACCTTCACCTTCTCCGCCCTTCACCGTCCCTCCGGCCTCCACCTTCTCCTGGCCCTTCACTGTCTTCTTCTCCTGGCTCCATTACCCTTCTCCGGCCCTTCACCTTCACCTTATCCGCCCTTCACCTTCTTTCTCCTGGCCCCCACCTTCTCCGGGCTCCTTCACCGTCTTTCCTGGCCCATTACCTTCTCCGGGCCCTTCCCCCACCTTCACCTTCTCCGGCCCTTCACCGTCTTCCCTTCACCTTCACCTTCTCCGGGCCTCCACCATTCCCGGGCCTTCACCTTCTTCTCCGGGCCTTCACCTCCGGCCCTCCACCTTTGGGACCTTGTGTACAGTGTGTCGTCCCATTCTGCCAGCCCTAACAGCTCTCTCACTGAGGCCAATTCAAAATTTGACCATTCAGAAATAATTACTGTATTATGAAGTTGGAATTTATAAATATGGAAAATAACTGAAGCTCTGTTTATTACTATAATGATGATGGATGGTGTTATATGTAGTGATGATGGATGGTGTTAAGTATAGTGATGATGGATGGTGTTATATGTAGTGATGATGGATGGTGTTAAGTATAGTGATGATGGATGGTGTTATATGTAGTGATGATGGATGGTGTATATGTAGTGATGATGAATGGTGTTATATGTAGTGATGATGGATGGTGTTATATAGTGATGATGGATGGTGTTATATGTAGTGATGATGGATGGTGTTAAGTATAGTGATGATGGATGGTGTTATATAGTAGTGATGATGGATGGTGTTATATGTAGTGATGATGGATGGTGTTATATGTAGTGATGATGATAGTTTTATATGTAGTGATGATGGATGGTGTTAAGTATAGTGATGATGGATGGTGTTATATGTAGTGATGATGGATGGTGTTAAGTATAGTGATGATGGATGGTGTTATATGTAGTGATGATGGATGGTGTTAAGTATAGTGATGATGGATCACTATAATCCCACCCCATACAGTATAAATCCCTTCCCATCCCAACATATACAGAAATCCCACCCCTCCCTATCCGCCTCCATCCCAAACTACGATAATAATGATGGATTCTCAAACATTTCTACGGTAATATTGTTTTTTTCTAACAAAATGCGGCACATGTATCTGACTCACTTATAGACACGACACAAGGAAAACAAAAAGAAAATATAGTACGAATATTTAGGCGAGTTGTTATATACCAGTTATAGGATATATTAGTGTTAAGTCTCTGAATATATTGGTATGGTAAGTTAGAGGCGAAGTAATCACGTCCGTTCTTATAAGTTTAATTAATGGGGAAAAAAATTATCATAAGGACATCTATTAGTCTATTTTTATACATTAATTAATATAAGATCCGTTCTGATAAAAGATTCCCCTATGCTGAGAATCCGACCCCGAATAGATGGACTCTTACGCGAACTGTTGTTGACAATGGGGTGATGGGGGCCAATAGAGGGCAGGGACTGTGAGAGGAGGAGTATTATCCACTCTGTTCCTTTATGTTCTGTTTTATTATCCGTGTTTTCCATTTTCTCTTGCTGTTTATTTGCTCTCTATTGTACATTGTTTCCTTATTTTCTCTCGTGGGTGATGTACATTATGGTGTTTGTTCTCTCTCTCGCTCTCTCTCTCTCTTTTTTTTGGCTGGCAATGGTGTTTGTTCTCTCTCGCTCTCTCTCTCTCTCTCTTTTTTTTGGCTGGTAATATTTGTAATCTTCCTCTTGTGTGTTTTTACGATGCAATCTACGTCCTTATACTCACGCATTAAGTCTCTTATTGCTCCCCTGTAGTGTTCCTCCCACGGCCATTTTTTCTTGAGTTTTATTGTCATTTCCTCGGTGTTTTTCTCGTAATATCTGTCTCTCCCGCTGTACACCGTCAAGTTCTGTCCTGGTTCAGTGTTCACCTGTCTGACTGTCTTCTCACTACAGTTGCCAGGACAAAGGCGGACTCTCTGGGAATCACTGGATTTGGCGCCACTATGTACCACGCGATTCTTTTGTTCGTCTATATTGTGTCTTATTTATTTGTCGGAAAGAGGATTTAAGATGAATATAAAGACAACTGCATTTTTTTTTCTATGTAGATCTATAGTTTGATTATCATTTAAAGCAAGTTAATTAAATCGGCAAAACGTGATCGCCTTTTGTTTTTATTTTCAGTAAGATACAAATTCGCGGAGGACGTTAACACAATGAGATGGTTTTTATTTTATCTTTCTGTTATACATAAAATAGTGAGTCTCGTAACACTAATATATTAAGTAAGTTTGGAATTTCCTCAAAAAGGGATCATGGTTTTTTCCTAAGTGTGAGAGAGGATTGTAGAGGATGTAAACACGACTGAATCGGTTTAGTTTTGTGTTTTATTTCAGTTTTTGGTCTGATATTTGTGTGTGAGGAATAATATTGCTTGGGGTTTCACTTAGTATAGATATAATTACATTTTAATTCTTTTGTGTTTTGTTTATCTTTTTACCATACCACTGATATCTGAGCCACACACACACACACACACACACACACACACACGCACACACACACACACACACACACACACACACACACGCTATACGGAAATAAAACTTTTGATATCTATCCTTCTTAACCAAAACAGATGATAGTAATAGAACAATGGACTTGATTCTCTTTCCTGACCAAAATGGGAAACATAATAAGTGTGGATCCTCTATTGACTATAACCAAACAAAACAACATTAGGCTTGGATCCCCTATTGGACCAAGATAAACTATAAACAAACAAACCACAACAACATTAGGCTTTGAATCCCTTTACCCTTAACCAGAAAGACGATTAGATAAAAAAAGAACCCCCCCCCCCTAAAAAAATAAAATCCGATCCTTTTACCCTGACACAAAACAGCAGAATAAAACCTCACGTAATGAAGAACTGAATTCTCCTTCATGGCGACGATAAGACGCTAAAGTAAATAAAATATAACTAACAGTAGTAGAATTGGATCCCCTCTCGTTGGGGTTTTGGTGGTTGGGGAGTGAAACAAAATGTAAGCTGTTGTCGTGTATACATGGAGAGGGCTCAGGAGGGTCGCAGAGAAGAGAGGATTCAATCGTTTCTTGTAAAGGATTTAGTAAAATACATGTTGGTCGTGGGGGGGGGGAGGAGGATTTTATATTGGGAGCCTTGTGATTGGTTGTTCAGGGTTGTTTAGAGTACTGTTGTTGTTGTTGTTGTTGTGGGTTGTGTACAGTACTGTTGTTGTTGTTGTTTTAGTTCTTATTTCATATTTTGTTTTCTTTCTTCTTTTGTCTCACCAATCACCATGTTCATCATCTTCTCCTTTATCATCTTTTTTTTTCGTTATATTATTCTTCCATCTACTTACTCCAGTCCTGGTGAGGTATTACACCACTCCACTCCCTCACCAGCAGTCCTGGTGAGGTATTACACCACTCCACTCCCTCACCAACAGTCCTGGTGAGTGTTACCTCCTCACTCAGTTCTGGGCAGTCCTGGTGAGGTATTACACCACTCCACTCCCTCACCAACAGTCCTGGTGAGGTATTACACCACTCCACTCCCTCACCAACAGT
The DNA here is from genome assembly GCF_018991925.1 of Homarus americanus. Lineage (NCBI taxonomy): Eukaryota > Metazoa > Arthropoda > Malacostraca > Decapoda > Nephropidae > Homarus > Homarus americanus. Next base: position 10,221 of record NW_024752209.1, read on the forward strand.
CCTGGTGAGGTATTACACCACTCCACTCCCTCACCAACAGTCCTGGTGAGGTATTACACCACTCCACTCCCTCACCAACAGTCCTGGTGAGGTATTACACCACTCCACTCCCTCACCAACAGTCCTGGTGAGGTATTACACCACTCCACTCCCTCACCAACAGTCCTGGTGAGGTATTACACCACTCCACTCCCTCACCAACAGTCCTGGTGAAGTATTACACCACTCCACTCCCTCACCAACAGTCCTGGTGAGGTATTACACCACTCCACTCCCTCACCAACAGTCCTGGTGAGGTATTACACCACTCCACTCCCTCACCAACAGTCCTGGTGAGGTATTACACCACTCCACTCCCTCACCAACACAGATGCCAAATTGGTGAACGGATCTCAGTGAACTTTGTACAGACACCAAGTAACGAACTAAAATTAACCCACACTAATTCTCAAGTGAAGGAAGATCAGGGTCACACAATAAGGTCAGGGTCACACAATAAGGTCAGGGTCACACAATAAGGTCAGGGTCACACAATAAGGTCAGGGTCACACAATAAGGTCAGGGTCACACAATAAGGTCAGGGTCACACAATAAGGTCAGGGTCACACAATAAGGTCAGGGTCACACAATAAGGTCAGGGTCACACAATAAGGTCAGGGTCACACAATAAGGTCAGGGTCACACAATAAGGCCCAGAGTCACACAGCAGGTCAGGGTCACACAGTAGGCCAGAGTCACACAGCAAGGTCAGGGTCACACAATAGGTCAGGGTCACACCCAGTAGGTCAGGGTCACACAGCAAGGTCAGGGTCCACACAGCAGGTCAGGGTCACACAGCAAGGTCAGGGTCACACAGCATGGTCAGGGTCACACAGTAAGACCAGAGTCACACAGCATGGTCAGGGTCACACAGTAAGACCAGAGTCACACAGCAAGGTCAGGGTCACACAGTAAGGTCAGGGTCAACACGACAGTGGCGGTGTGGCCAGATGTTTGCTGTGTAAACCTGATAGACATTCGGTATTAATGGTATATTGATGTAGGGATGCTTAATGAGAGAGAGAGAGAGAGAGAGAGAGAGAGAGAGAGGTCATCAATGTTTACTCAGGGTTAGGTCAACACCCCCACCCCACACCTCTCCCTTGTGACACTGAGAACCGTCCTCTGCCCCGACCTTCTCTTCCCCCTGCCCCGACCTTCTCTTCCCCCTGCCCCAATCCTCCCTTCCCCTTGCCCCGAACTCCCTTCTCCCCACCCCGACCCCCCTTCCCCCTGCCCCAAGTGCCCCGGTCAGGTTGATGGGGCCTCCCTACCCCTGCCCCTTGACATCTCGGAATCTCAATTAATGTCTCTCCTCTTCCCTCTACCCTAACTCCTCCATCGCCACCCTTTCCGCCCTCTCCTACCCTTCCCCTCTCCTCTGCCCTCTCTCCTCCCTTCCCCTCTCCTCCGCTTCCCCTCTCTCCTTTCCCCTCCTCCGCCCCCTCTCCTCCCCTTTTCTCCTCCACTTTCCCCTCTCCCTCTTCCCCTCCTCCCCTTCCCCTCTCCTCCCTTCCCCCTCTCCTCCCCTTCCCCTCTCCTCCTTCTCCCCTCTCCTCCTTTCCGCCCTCTCCTCCCTTCCCCCTATCTCCTTTTCCCCTCTCCTCCTTCCCCTCTCTCTCCCCTTCTCCCCTCTCCTCCCTTTCCGCCCTCCTCCCTTCCCCTCTCCTCCCTTCCACCTCTCCTCCCTTCACCCCTCCCTCCCCTTCCCCTCACTCCCTTCCCACCCTCTCCTCCCGCCCCTCCCTACCCTTCCCCTCCACCCCTTCCCACCTCTCCTCCTTCCCCTCCCTCCCTTCCCCTCCCTCCTTCCCCTCCTCCTTCCACCTCTTCTCCCCTTCCCCCTCTCCTCCCTTTCCGCCCTCACTCCCTTTCCCTATCCTCCCCTTTCCCCCTCTCCTCCTTCCCCTCTCCTCCTTCCTCCCTCTCTCCTTCCCCCCTCCTCCTTCCCCTCCCTGCATACCTCTCCTCCCTTCCTCCCTCTCCTCCCTTCCCCTCCCCCTTCCCCTCCTCCCCTTCCCCCCTCTCCTCCTTCCCCCTCCTCCTCTTCCCCTCCTCCCCTTCCCCCCTCTCCTCCCTTCCCCCCTCTCCTCCCTTCCCCCTTCCCTTCACCCCTCTCCTCCCCTTCCCCCCTCTCCTTCCCCTCACCACAACACAGCAGTTAACCATCTCCCAACGCCTCACTACTCAGCCTTAAGGAGTCAGTGTTAGGAAGGATAAACTTAGTTATATAATAACTAAGATATTATGTTAAGCTCATTAGAAAAGCTGGAGTAAAAAAGATCTAAGAAGAGGTCACGTGTTAACAGGTCTCATGGTTGGGTCACGGAGAGATAAGAGATAGTTGTTAGTAGTCCTGGGCGAGAACTATTGAGAGAAAGAGAGAGAGAGATAAACTATTAGGGGTAGAGAGAGAGAGAGAGAGAGAGAGAGAGAGAGAGAGAGAGAGAGAGAGAGAGAGAGAGAGAGAGAGAGAGAGGAGGAGTTGTCAGAAACTGTCAAGAGGAAACAGCTGGCTGAGAGACTGTCAATAAAGAGAGACAACAGAGAGGAGGACTAGACCCTGGATGAGGGAGTGAAGAAAGAAAGAGAAAAGAGAGAGAGAGAGAGAGAGAGAGAGAGAGAGAGAGAGAGAGAGAGAGAGAGAGAGGAGAATAAATATCCCAGGCGCGTCTCTCTCCATCACCCTTCACACACGTCTGACTTGTGTTTCCCCTCCCCAGCTGCTGAGTCTGGAACTTATCACTGGAACACCCCCTCTGCTGGAACACCCTGGAACCTCACCAAAAATACATTCTAGACTTTTTTCTTCTAGTGATCAAGTCCCTTTTATATTCATACACTGAATTAGGAGAGACATATACCTACACCTTCCCTTCTTTATTGGGGTAGATGAGCTCCATAACTACTGTGTGTGTTATGGTGATATATGTCAGGCTCTTCCATAACCTTTATAACTCTCGCCTCCTAAAGGTAAAAAGTATTTGGGAATTGTTTGAGAGTTTTGTGGTTCTGGAATTCCTCAAAAAATTCTGCATTTTTAAAAAGTCAAAATCGTTGTTTTGTTTTTTTATTCCGAAATACAATCCGTCATTGAAAAGGAAAAAAATTCCAGTCACTCCAATATATTCCAGGATGAAAAATTCTGAAATCTCCTGCAAGTATTCCAGGGTTGAGTAAACAGGACTTACCTCCACAGATTCCAGGGAGGTCTTGAATACCTACCGCGGCGGCCTGTGTGTGGTGGTGGGGCTCCAGGGAGTTGGTCTGCAACAGCATTATTGCGTCTGGTTGATAGCAGGGGTTCCACGGTCTGGTCTGAAACACCATTATTGCTTCTAGGTGATGATGGGGAGCTCAGGAGCCTCCAACAACATTATTGCCTTTGGGTGCAGGAAAGACATTCCAGGAAGTGGATATGGAACAATATCATTCCAGTTAGTGAGGCTAATTGGTCTGGAACAACACCAATGCCTCTGGTGCTGAGAGAGATTGCGGGGTTAAGGTCTGGAACACCATTGCTGTCTCTGGCTCAAGGTAAAGTGACTAGCGGTTGTATCTGGAACAATATTATTACACTCACTGATGATGGAGATCCAGGAGGTGGTACTGGAACAACGTTACTGCCTCTAGTGTTAGTGAGGATGGTACTGGAACAACGTTACTGCCTCTAGTGTTAGTGAGGATGGTACTGGAACAACGTTACTGCCTCTAGTGTTAGTGAGGATGGTACTGGGACAACGTTACTGCCTCTAGTGTTAGTGAGGATGGTACTGGGACAACACTACAGCCTCTAGTGTTAGTGAGGATGGTACTGGGACAACACTACTGCCTCTAGTGTTAGTGAGGATGGTACTGGGACAACGGTACTGCCTCTAGTGTTAGTGAGGATGGTACTGGAACAACACTACTGCCTCTAGTGTTAGTGAGGATGGTACTGGGGCAACACTACAGCCTCTAGTGTTAGTGAGAGGATGGTACTGGGACAGCCCAACGTTACAGCCTCTGAGTGTTAGTGAGGATGGTACTGGAACAACGTTACTGCCTCTAGTGTTAGTGAGGATGGTACTGGGACAACACTGGCCTCAGTGTTAGTGAGGATACTGGGACAACTGGATGTTGAGTGAGGATGGTGCTGGGACAACACTACTGCCTCTGGTGTTAGTGAGGATGGTACTGGGACAACACTACTGCCTCTAGTGTTAGTAGAGGATGGTACTGGGGCAACACTACAGCCTCTAGTGTTAGTGAGAGGATGGTACTGGGACAACGTTACAGCCTCTAGTGTTAGTGAAGATGGTACTGGAACAACGTTACAGCCTCTAGTGTTAGTGAGGGATGGTGCTGGACAGCACTACTGCCTGTAGTGTTAGTGAGGATGGTACTGGGGCAACACTACTGCCTCTAGTGTTAGTGAGGTAGTGCTGGGACAACGTTACAGCCTCTAGTGTTATTGAGGAAATGGTACTGGAACAACGTTACTGCCTCTAAGTGTTGAGTGAAGATGGTACTGGGACAACACTACTGCCTCTAGTGTTAGTGAGGGATGGGTACAGGGGACAGCACTACTGCCTCTAGTGTTAGTGAGGATGGTACTGGAACAACGTTACTGCCTCTAGTGATAGTGAGGATGGTACTGGAACAACGTTACTGCCTCTAGTGTTAGTGAGGATGGTACTGGAACAACGTTACTGCCTCTAGTGTTAGTGAGGATGGTACTGGAACAACGTTACTGCCTCTAGTGATAGTGAGGATGGTACTGGAACAACGTTACTGCCTCTAGTGTTAGTGAGGATGGTACTAGAACAACGTTACTGCCTCTAGTGTTAGTGAGGATGGTACTGGGACAACACTTCTGCCTCTAGTGTTAGTGAGGATGGTACTGGAACAACGTTACTGCCTCTAGTGTTAGTGAGGATGGTACTGGAACAACGTTACTGCCTCTAGTGTTAGTGAGGATGGTGGGACAACACTACAGCCTCTGGAGTGTTGAGTAGGGATGGTGCTGGGACAACACTACTGCCTCTGAGTGTTGGCTGAAAGGGGATGGTACAGGGACAACACTACTGCTTACTCGGTGGTAGTGAGGGATGTTTTCAGGACAACGTTACTGCCTCTGAGTGTTAGTGAGGATGGTACTGGGACAACACTACTGCTGATGTTAGTGAGAGTTGTTTTGGCTCTAGTGTTAGTGAGGGGATGGGTGCCGGGACAACACTGCTGCCTCTGGTAGTGAGGATGGTGCTGGGACAACGTTACTGCCTCTAGTGTTTGTGAGGATGGTACTGGGACAACACACTACTGCCTCTAGTGTTAGTGAGGATGGTACTGGGACAACACTACTTGCCTGGTGGCCCAGTGAGGATGGTACTGGGACAACACACTACTGCCTCTAGTGTTAGTGAGGATGGTACTGGGACCTTTTACTGCCTCTAGTGTTAGTAGGATGGTACTGGGACAACGTTACTGCCTCTGGTATTTAGTGAGGATGGTGCTGGGACAACACTACTGCCTCTAGTGTTAGTGAGGATGGTACTGGGACAACACTACTGCACTCTAGTGTTAGTGAGGGATGGTACTGGGACAGCGTTACTGCCTCTAGTGTTAGTGAGGATGGTACTGGGACAACACTACTGCCTCTGAGCATTTGGTAGGGATGGTACTGGGACAGCAGCACTACTGCCTCTACAAGTGGTAGTGAGGATGGTACTGGGACAGCACTACTGCCTCTAGTGTTAGTGAGGATGGTACTGGGACAACACTACAGCCTCTGGTGTTAGTGAGGACACTGGGACACACGCATAAAGGTGTTGGTGAGGGATGGTAATGGAAACACTACTGCCTCTAGTGTTTGGTAAGGGATCAGGTACTGGGACAACACTGCTGCCTCCTAGTGTTAGGTGAGATGGAACACAGGGACAACACTACAGCCTCCTGAGTGTTAGTGAGGATGGTACTGGGACAACACTACTGCCTCTGAGCTGTTAGTGAGGATGGTAAAATGGGACAACACCTACTCAGTGTTGGTGAGGATGGTGCTGGACAACACTACTGCCTCTAGTGTTGGTAGGGATGTTTTCAGGACACTCTAGTGTTGCGTGAGGATGGGCACTGGGACGCTTTTGCTGCCTCTGGTGACCCAGTGAGGATGGTGCTGGGACAACGGTACTGCCTCTGGTGTTGATGAGGATGGTACTGGGACGCTTACTACTGCCTCTAGTGTTAGTGAGGATGGTACTGGGACAGCACTGCCTCTAGTGTTAGTGAGGATGGTAATGGAAAAACACTACTGCCTCTAGTATTTAGTGAGGGATGGTACTGGGACAACACTGCCTCTAGTGTTAGTGAGACCGTGGAAGCACTACTGCCTCTGAGTGTTAGTGAGGATGGTACTGGAACCTTGGTGCTGCCTCTAGTGTTAGTGAGGGGATGGTACTGGAACAACACTACTGCCTCTAGTGTTAGTGAGGATGGTACTGGGACAGCACTACTGCCTCTAGTGTTAGTGAGGATGGTACTGGGACAACAGGTACTCTAGTGTTAGTGAGGATGGTACTGGGACAACGGTACTGCCTCTAGTGTTAGTGAGGATGGTACTGGGACAACACTACTGTCTCTAGTGTTAGTGAGGATGGTACTGGAACAACGTTACTGCCTCTAGTGTTAGTGAGGATGGTACTGGGACAACACTACTGCCTACTATGGTTGTGTCGTGGTAAACATTCCAGCCAAGCTACAGGAGATCAGGTCGGGAATGTGAGTGATAAAGGGACGCCCAGTGTTATAGGCTGGGGGTGGTGTGTTGACAGCCGTGATGGTGATGAAGATGGTGATGACTGGGGTGGTGGTGATGACGGGTGATGGTGATAAAGATGGTGATGACCAGGTGGTGGTGATGACGGGTGATGGTGATGACGGATGATGGTGATGACAGGGGTGATGATGATGACATGGATGATGGTGATGACAGGGGTGATGTGGTGATGACAGGGGTGATGGTGATGACAGGGGTGATGGTGGTGACAAGGGTGATGGTGATGACAGGGTGATGACAGGGTGATGGTGATGACAGGGGTGATGGTGATGCCAAGGATGATGGTGATGACAGGGGTGATGGTGATGGCAAGGATGATGGTGATGACAGGGATGTGGTGATGACAGGGATGATGGTGATGACGGGGTGGTAGTGACAGGGTGATGGTGATGACAGGGGTGATGGTGATGGCAAGGATGATGGTGGTGATGACAGGGTGATGGTGATAGCAGGATGATGGTGATGACAGGGATGATGGTGATGACAGGGGTGATGGTGATGACAGGGGTTGATGGTGATGGGGTGATGGTGATGACAGGGGTGATGGTGATGGCAGGATGATGGTGATGACAGGGGTGTTAGTGATAAGGATGATGGTGATGACTAGGGATGATGGTGATGACAGGGGGTGATAGTGATGGCAAGGATGATGGTGATGACAGGGTATGGTGATAACAGTGATAATGGTAATGACAATTGTGAGGGTGATGGTGATGACAGGGATGATGGTGATGGTGATGGCAGCATGATGGTGATGACACAGTGATGGTGATGACAGGGTGATGGTGATGACAGGGTGATGGTGATGGTGATGACAGTTGTGAGGGTGGTGGTGATGACAGGGATGATGGTGATGGTGATGACAGTGATAATGGTGATGGTGATGACAGGGATGATGGTGATGACAGGGATGATGGTGATGGTGATGACAGGGATGATGGTGATGACAGGGATGATGGTGATGGTGATGACAGTGATAATGGTGATGATGTCAGTTGTGATGGTGATAACAGGGATTATGGTGAATACAGTAATGATGATTATGATGACGATAATAATGAAAGGAAAAAAATATTTATAATAGTAATCACCCTCAATTAGATACCTCATAATAACCCCCCTCCTATCTCAGACTTCCCTTGATAAATCAGCCTAAGATATACTCCCATTAACACACCCATTGTCTCATCCATCACCCTACCCATTAACATCCTCCCCCTCCCCATAATGTCCTTGACTACAACATTGAATCATAAAACCAAAATTAATGAGGATAAAAACACAAACTGGCAACTGCGGCATAAATCTGGTGCACATTAAAACGACCCAGAAAATCCTGACATAACAACCTTATTTTTTTGTTTTTACCATTATTATTACGGAAGTCTTAGTGTCCTCATCTTTCTCTCTCTCTCTCTCTCTCCTTTCTCTCTGTTTATCTTTATCTTTCTTTCTCCACATATACTCAAGTCTCCTCTCTCTCTCTCTCTCTCTCTCTCTCTCTCTCTCTCTCTCTCTCTCTCTCTGTTTATCTTTATCTTTCTTTCTCTCTCTCTCATATATATTCAAGTCTTTTAATTCCTCTCTCTCTCTCTCTCTCTCTCTCTCTCTCTCTCTCTCTCTCTCATTCTGTTTATCTTTCTCTTTCTTTCTCTCTCTCACATACACACATTTAATGCCCTCCTTTTCCTCCCCTCTCTTCTTCTCCCTCCCCCCTCTCTCTCTCCAGTATTCCTTCACACACCCACATTGTCCCGCTGCTGAGGTAAGGGAATATATACACCAATTGAATTACACTCTCTTGTTTTCTATTCGCTGTGGGGGGACATTTGTAATCCTCAGCTGACAGTCCAAACCTCGTACAAGAATGCAAGTTCTCGAAAGCCTCCATTTTTGTGATCTAGAGAAGCAGTATGATTATTTTTTGCTTGGTATGTAATTGTGTATGTAATAAGTACTTAGATTTGTACTTATACCTATAGTCCTGTACCTGTACTTGTACCTGTACGTGTTTCAGTACCTTCGTCTGTATCTCACATTTCGCCAAATCAATCACAGGAATAAACTGAAGACGTCGCCCGCAAGAATACATTTCAATTTTCTTCCTGTGGAGCGTTGGTCTTTTTCCTATAATCTGTGCCACTTTTATCTTCGTCGTGAAAGGCTTTTGGTATTGGGAGAAATGAATAGCTCCAAGGAACGGCGTTTTTCAGAGGCGGATGTTTATATACTGGTGACGCCAGCGGATGTTTACACGAATGACGAAACATCCGTCGTTTCCTCGGTCGTATCCACGGAAAAGCTACCGCTGGCGGGTCTGAAGAACCTATGTAAACAAACACAACACGGGCGCAGAATACTTACCTTTTAGCGCATAACTCGACAGACAGACAGACAGACAGACAGACAGACAGACAAACAGACAGACAGACGGAACGAACAGACAGACAGACAGACAGACAGACAGACAGACAGACAGACGGACAGACAGACAGACAAACTGACAGGGGTTGGCTCGTTACTAAGGCAGTACACTATCAGTTAGGTTCCAGTGACGGGGAAGACTTAATTTAATGCAGATGAGGCCTACCGGGGCTGATGTTTATGTGATGACGGGAGGGTGGCACTATGGGTGGGTGGGGAGTGGCACTATGGGTGGGAGAGTGGCACTATGGGTGGGTGAGAGTGGCACTAAGGGTGGGATTCACTATGGGTGGGTAAGTGGCACTAAGGGTGAGTGAGAGTGGATGCACTATGGGTGGGTGAGAGTGGCACTAAGAGATGGGAAGTGGCACTATGGGTGGGTGAGAGTGGCACTAAGGGTGCGTAGTGGCACTATGGGTGGGTGAGAGTGGCACTAAGGGTGAGAGTGGCACTATGGGTGGGTGGTGGCACTAAGGGGGTGCGTGAGAGTGGCACTATGGGTGGGTGAGAGTGGCACTAAGGGTGGTGGCACTATGGGTGGGTGAGTGGCACTAGGGTGAGAGTGGCACTATGGGTGGGTAGTGGCACTATGGGTGGGTGAAGTGGTACTATGGGTGGGTGAGAGTGGCACTATGGGTGGGTGAGAGTGGCACTAAGGGTGCGTGAGTGGCACTATGGGTGGGTGAGAGTGGCACTGGGTGGGTGAGAGTGGCACTAAGGGTGAGAGTGGCACTATGGGTGGGTGAGTGGCACTATGGGTGGGTGAGAGTGGTACTATGGGTGGGTGAGTGGCACTATGGGTGAGTGAGAGTGGCACTAAGGGTGAGTGAAGTGGCACTATGGGTGAATGAGAGTGGCACTGTGGGTGGGTGAGAGTGGCACTATGGGTGGGTGGTAGCACTATGGGTGGGTGAGAGTGGCACGATGGGTGGATGAGAGTGGCACGATGGGTGGATGAGTGGCACTATGGGTGGGGAGAATGGCACTATGGGTGGATGAGTGGCACTATGGTTGGATGAGTGGCACTGGGTGGGTGAAAATGACACAGAATAGATGGTGGCACTATGGGTGGGGAGCTAGCACTGAGGGTGGGTGAGTGGCACTATGGGTGGGAGGGTGACACAATGGGTGGAAAGAGTGGCACTATGGGTGGATGAAGCTAGCACTGAGGATGGGTGAATGGGTGAGAGGCTGGGTATAGATGGTGTATAGATGGTGTATTTGCGTTGCGGTGTAGTTAGTTCACATGTAAGGGAGCCAAAATTTGAAAATAAATTCCACAATACAACAACAAAGCAAAATATTGAATCCAAAATGACAACCAAACACAACCAAACACAACCAAACACAACCAAACACAACCAAACACAACCAACACAACCAACACAACCAAACACAACCAAACACAACAAATACAACCAAACACAACCAAACACAACCAATACAACCAAACACACCAAACACAACCAACACAACCCAACACCAAACACAACCAATACAGCAAACACAACCAAGCAGCTACAACCAAGCACAGCAACCACAGCAAACACAACAAAACACAACCAGCACGACCAAACACAGCCAAACACAACCAACACAACCAAAACACAACCAACACAACCAAGCCTGGCAAACACAGCCAAACACACCAAACACAGCAAACACAACCAACACAACCAAACACAGCCACCAGCCAAGCACAACCAAACACACCAATACCAGCCAAACACAGCCAAACACACAGCCAATACAGCCAAGACACAACCAAACACAGCCAAACAACCAAACACAACCAAACACACCAATACAACCAAAACACAGCAAAAGCACACCAATACAGCAAACACAACCCAAACACAACAATACAACCAAACACAGCCACAGCCAAACACAGCCAAAACACAGCAATACAACCAAACACAGCCAAACACAACAACACAGCCAAGCACACCAAACACAACCACCACAACCAAACACAACCCAAGCACAACAGCCACCGGCCAAACACAACCAGCCGCCAAAGCACAGCCAAGCACAGCAGCCACAGCCAAACACAGCAATACAACCAGCACAAGCCATGCACCAAAACACAACCAAACGCAGCCAATACAGCAAAACACAACCAAACACAAGCAAACACAGCCAAGCACAACCAGCCAGGCACAGCCAAGCACAGCCAACGCAACCCAAGCAATAGCCCACAATGAAACACAGCCAATACAGCAACACAGCCAAACACAGCCAATACAACCAAGCACAGCAATACAGCAAGCACAACCAATACAACCAAACACAGCCAACACACAATACAGCCAACACAACCAAGCACAGCCAGACACAGCCAGCACGCCAAGCACAACCAATACAGCAAACACACCAAACACAACCAAAGCAACCCACACAGCAAACACAGCAAGCACAACAGCCACAACCAAACACAGCCAAGCACAGCAGCCACAGCAGCAGCAACACAACAGCCACAACAACACAGCAAACACACCAGCCAAGCACAACAACACAGCAAAACACAGCAAACAACCAAACACAGCAAACACAGCCCAGCCACAGCAAACACAACCAGCCACAGCAAACCACAGCAAACACAACCCACTGCAACCAAACTCCAAACACAACCAACACAGCTAAAACACAGCCAGCATGCCAAACACAGCCACACACCAACACAGCCAAACCTGGCCAATACAGCAAAACACAACCAATACAACCAAAAAGCACAGCCAACACAGCCCACCACACAAACACAACCAGCCAGCCAACACAGCCCAAACACAGCAATACAGCCAAGCACAACCAAACACAACAAACCACAGCAAAGCACAGCCAACACAGCAAGCACCACCCCAAACACAGCCACATACAACCCAAAACACAGCAAGCACACCAGCCAAACACAGCCAAGCCACAAACACCACCACAGCAAACACAGCAAACACAACCACCACAGCAAACACAACCAGCCACATCAAACACAACCAAACACAAACCAAGCACAACCCAACACACCCAATACAGCCAAACACAGCCAAACACAACAAAACACAACCAACACAACCAAACACAGCAAACACAACCAATACTGGGGAGAGTAAAGAGTGACCCTAATCTGCGTTAGTGCGGGCGGCCCGGCAGGGAAAAGAGGAATATTATGATTTTTTTCCTCAGTTAGTCAGTCAGTTAAACATTCAGTCAGTCAGTCAGTCAGAAGCCAGTCAGTCACTTAGTATAGTGACCTAGTCAGTCAGTTAAACATTCAGTCAGTCAGAAGCCAGTCAGTCAGTTAATATAGTGACATAGTCAGTCAGTTAAACATTCAGTCAGTCAGCCAATCAGTCAGTCAGTCAGTAGGTTATGTTTTACTGCTGCTAATGTGATGTTCTTGGAAATGAAGATGATAATAGTGATGATTTGTTATTACTGTTGATGAAGCTAATTATTATTATTATTATTGTGTGTATTATTATTGTGTGTGTGTGTGTGTGTATTATTATTATTATTATTATTATTATTATTATGTGTGTATTTATTTGTTGTTGTTGTTGTTATTATTGTTATCATTATTCATGGACTAACAAAATTTAGCATCATCAGCATCGCATGACAGAGGACATATATAAGACAATGGCGGTGCAGTGTCTATCTATCTATCTATCTATCTATCTATCTATCTATCTGTAAGTATCAAACCATTTCTTACCTTTAATTTATGCTACGAAAATTAAGGTAGCAAACTATTTTTTTTTTCGGAAGTTAGAATTTGTAGTCGAGCATGTAGTGCAGAGCAATACGTAACTTG
>NW_024752210.1:0-24787 GCF_018991925.1 Homarus americanus
TTTTTTTTTTTTTTTTTTTTTCATGCATTGCTGCTTCCGGCGCAGTCATCGTCACCTTGCTGTCATGCAGTCATTGTCACCTTTGTTGTCATGCAGTCACTTCGTCACCTTGTTGTCACGCAGTCATCGTCACTTTGTTGTCATGCAGTCATTGTCACTGTCACCCGGTTGTCATGCAGTCATTGTCACCTTGTTGTCAGCTGCGTCACCGTCACCTCGTTGTCATGCAGTCACTGTCACCTTTGTTGCCGCGCAGTCACCGTCACCTTGTTGTCAGGCGCAGTCATTGTCACTGTCACTTTGGTGTTGGTCGCAGTCACTGTCACTGTCACCTTGCCGTCATGCAGTCACTGTCACCTTGTTGTCATGCAGTCACCGTCACTGTCACCTTGTTGTCACGCAGTCACTGTCACTGTCACCTTGTTGTCATGCAGTCACTGTCACCTTGTTGTCATGCAGTCACTCAAGCCACTCGGCTTAGGTCATGCAGTCAATTGTCACCTTGTTGTCACATGCAGGTCACTGTCACCTTGTTGTCATGCAGTCACTGCCTTGGTGCTGTCATGTGCAGTCATTGTCACTACAAGCATAACACCAAATATTAACAGAGAAACACAAAGAAAAAACGAGAGAGGAGAGAGAGAGAGAGAGGAGAGGAGAGAGAGAGAGAGAGAGTAGGAGAGAGAGAGAGAGAGAGAGAGAGAGAGAGAAAGAGATGATGCAGAGGTATGTGTGCCACACCCCGACAGAAATATGTAAGCATAAAGATTATATATATACATATACATATATATAATTTCGTATGCTAGAGATATACTAATGACTGGTCATAAACATACAGTATACTGTACACATGCACACTGTCTCACACACACACACACACACACACACACACACACACACACACACACACACACACACACATACATAAAAACAGTGAAACACACACACACACACAGGCATTTTATACAGAAAAACTTAAACACACACACACACACAGACACACAGACACACACACACACATACATAAAACAGAAACACACACACACACAGCAGACACATACAGAAAAACTTAAACACACACACACACACAGACACACATACAGAAAACTTAAACACACACACACACACAGGAGTCACATACAGAAAAACTTAAACACACACACACACAGACACACATACAGAAAAACTTAAACACACACACACACACAGACACACAGGCAGAAAAACTTAAGCACACACACACACACAGACACACAGACACACATACAGAAAAACTTAAACACACACACACACACACACACAGACAGGTTCACATACAGAAAAACTTAAACACACACACACACAGAGACATGCTACAGAAAACTTAAACACACACACACACACAGACACACATACAGAAAAACTTAAACACACACACACACACAGACACACATGAAGAAAACTTAAACACACACACACACACAGTTTTACAGACACACATACAGAAAACTTAAACACACACACACACACACACACACACATACAGGAAAAACTTAAACACACACACACACAGACACACATACAGAAAAACTTAAACACACACACACACAGACACACATACAGAAAAACTTAAACACACACACACACACAGACACACATAGCAGAAAAACTTAAACACACACACACACACAGACACACATACAGAAAAATCTTAAACACACACACACACACAGACACACAGACACACATACAGAAAAACTTAAACACACACACACACACACACACACATACAGAAAAAACTTAAACACACACACACACACAGACACACATACAGAAAAGCTTAAAACACACACACACAGACACACAGACACACATACAGAAAAACTTAAACACACACACATTGGACATTGAGACACACATACAGAAAAAACTTAAACACACACACACACAGACACACATACAGAAAACTTTAAACACACACACACACACAGACACACATACAGAAAATTGGTGACTTAAACACACACACACACACAGACACACAGACACACATACAGAAAAACTTAAACACACACACACACACACACACACATATATGTGAGAAAAACTTAAACACACACACACACACACACACACATACAGAAAAACTTAAAACACACACACACACACACACACACATACAGAAAAACTTAAACACACACACACACACAGACACAGACACACATACAGAAAAACTTAAACACACACACACACACACACACACATACAGAAAAATTAAACACACACACACACACAGACACACAGACACACATACAGAAAACTTAAACACACACACACACACAGACACACATACAGAAAAAATCTTTAACACACACACACACACAGACACACATACAGAAAACTTAAACACACACACACACACACACACACACACGCACGCATATAGAAAAACAGAAACACACACACACACACACAGACACACACACACACACACACACACACACACACACACACACACACACACACACACACACACACAGACACGCATACAGGTAATAAAAATGTAATAAGTAAATTGAAAGTGGAAGATGAGAAGAGGCAAACATTACCTAATACCTGGTACGTGTCCTAGATACATACATTATCTCCCTCCTCTCTACCTACTTCTCCTCCCCAACCTATCTCTCCTCCCTCCATCTCTACCTATCTCTCTCCCTCCCTCCATCTCTGCTTATCTCTCTCCTCCTCTATCTCTATCTCTATCTCTCCCTCCCTCCATCTCTACCCATCTCTCTCCTCCCCACTCCCCATCTCTCTCCTATCAACCCCCTCCTCCTCCCCATCTATCCCCCCCTCCTCCTCACCATCTAGCCCCCTCCCTCCTCTATCTACCCCCTCCTCCTCCCTCCACCCCCCTCCTACCCTCATTCAATTCCCCATCTCCTCTCCCCATCTACCCCCCTCCTCCCCATCTACCCTCTCTCCCTCCTCCCTCTATCTAGCCCCCTCCCTCCTCCCCCCTCTATCTACCCCCTCTCTCTCCCAACCTCCCTCTCATCTACCCCCCATCTACCCCCCTCTCTCCCTACCCCCCATCTCATCTGCCCTCCTCTCATCTATCCCTCCTCCCTCCCCTACCTCCCTCCCTCTATCTACCCCTCTCCCTACCCTCCCTCCCTCCTCTCCTCCCTCCTCTCTCTCCCTACCCCCCCTCTCTCCCTCTCTACCCATATGCCTTCCATTCTCTAGTATACATTACATATCTATCTATCACCTAACATCAAGGTATAACGTTACGGTGACTAAGCTTCAGGTTAGGTGAAGTTAGGGTTAGGTAGTAAGGTATGTAAGGTAAGGTTAGGGTTAGGTAAGGTAAGTTAGGGTAAGGTATGTAAGGTAAGGTAAGGTAAGGTTAGGTTAGGTTAGGTTAGGTGAGGTAGTTAGGTTAGGTCAGGTGAGGTAAGGTAAGGTTAGGGTCAGGTGGAGGTTAGGTTATATTGTGTAATCATGTACAGTCATCCGTATAATGTGTTATTATGATAATGTGTTATTAATGTACAGTCATCCGTATAATGTGTTATAATTATGTACAGTCATCCGTGATAATGTGTTATAATTATGTACAGTCATCCGTATAATGTGTTATAATTATGTACAGTCATCCGTGATATGTTATAATTATGTTATCCGTATTGTTATAATTATGTACAGTCATCCGTTGTTTTGGTTGTTTTTTTTGGTGTTTGGTACAGTCATCCGTATAATGTTATAATTATGTACAGTCATCCGTATAATGTTATAATTATGTACAGTCATCCGTATAATGTTATAATTATGTACAGTCATCCGTATAATGTGTTATAATTATGTACAGTCATCCGTATATGTGTTATGAATTATGTACAGTCATCCGCATAATGTGTTATAATTATGTACAGTCATCCATATAATGTTTTTGTGTTGTGTGTTAAATTATGTACAGTCATCCGTATAATGTGTTATAATTATGTACAGTCATCCGTATAATGTGTTATAATTATGTACAGTCATCCGTGAGTAATGTGTTATAATTATGTACAGTCATCCGTATAATGTGTTATAATTATGTACAGTCATCCGTATAATGTGTTATAATTATGTACAGTCATCCGTGATAATGTGTTATAATTATACAGTCATCCGTATAATGTGTTATAATTATGTACAGTCATCCGTATAATGTGTTATAATTATGCAGTCATCCGTATAATGTGGTATTATGACGTCATCCGTATAATGTGTTATAATTATGTACAGTCTCTGATAATGTGTTATTAATGTACAGTCACCGTATAATGTTATAATTATGTACAGTATCGTATAATGTTATAATTATGTTGTCATCCGTATAATGTGTTATAATTATGTACAGTATCCGTTAATGTGTTATATATACAGTCATCGTATAATGTGTTATAATTATGTACAGTCATCCGTATAATGTTATATATAGTTGTTTGTGTTATTAATGTACAGTCATCCGATAATGTTATAATTATGTACAGTCATCCGTATAATGTTATAATTATGTACAGTCATCCGTAATGTTATAATTATGTACAGTCATCCGTGATAATGTGTTATAATTATGTACAGTCATCCGTATAATGTGTTATAATTATACAGTCATCCGTATAATGTGGTATTAATATACAGTCATCCGTATAATGTGTTATAATTATGTACAGTCATCCGTGATAATGTGTTATTAATGTACAGTCATCCGTGATAATGTGTTATTAATGTACATCATCCGTATAATGTGTTATAATTATGTGTCATCGTATAATGTGTTATACGTACAGTCATCCGTATAATGTGTTATTAATGTACAGTCATCCGTATAATGTGTTATAATTATAGTACAGTCATCCGTATAATGTTATAATTATGTACAGTCATCCGTATAATGTGTTATAATTATGTACAGTCATCCGTATAATGTGTTATAATTATGTACAGTCATCCGTATAATGTGTTATAATTATGTACAGTCATCCGTATAATGTGTTATAATATGTACAGTCATCCGTATAATGTTTATAATTATGTACAGTCATCCGTATAATGTGGTATTAATATACAGTCATCCGTATAATGTGTTATAATTATGTACAGTCATCCGTATAATGTGTTATTAATGTACAGTATCCGTGATAATGTGTTATAATTATGTACAGTCATCCGTATATGTGTTATTAATGTACAGTCATCGTATGTGTTATAATTATGTACAGTCATCCGTGATAATGTGTTATAATTATGTACAGTCATCCGTATAATGTTTTATAATTATGTACAGTCATCTGTATAATGTGTTATAATTATGTACAGTCATCCGTATAATGTGTTATATTATGTGAGTCATCGTATATGTGTTATAATTATGTACAGTCATCCGTATAATGTGGGTATTAATATACAGTCATCCGTATAAAATGTTATAATTATGTACAGTCATCCGATAATGTGTTATAATTATGTACAGTCATCCGTATAATGTGTTATAATTATGTACACATCCGTGTAATGTGTTATTAATGTACAGTCATCCGTATAATGTGTTATTAATGTACAGTCATCGTATAATGTGTTATAATTATGTACAGTATCCGTATAATGTGTTATAATTATGTACAGTCATCCGTATAATGTGTTATAATTATGTACAGTCATCCGTATAATGTGTTATAATTATGTACAGTCATCCGTATAATGTGTTATAATTATGTACAGTCATCCGTATAATGTGTTATATAAAGTCATGGTTTGTGTATTTTACTGTAACCATTGTTGTAATCTCTGTATTACCTATCCACTGCCAGTACTGTCATCTCTATACCTGTATCTGTGCTTGTATCAGTACCTGTATCTGTGCTTGTATCAGTACCTGTACCTGTGCTTGTAACTGTACCTGTGCTTGTATCAGTACCTGTACTCTGTGCTTGTAACTGTACCTGTGCTTGTATCGTACCTGTACCTGTGCTTGTATAGTACCCGTACCTGTGCTTGTAACTGTACCTGTGCTTGTATTTCGTACCTGTACCTGCTTGTATCAGTACCTGTACCTGTGCTTGTAACTGTACCTGTGCTTGTATCAGTACCTGTACCTGTGCTTGTATCAGTATCTGTACCTGTGCATGTGTACCTGTGCTTGTACCTGTGCTTGTATCAGTACCTGTACCTGTGGTGTACCTGTACCTGTGTTTGTACTACATTTATAACTGTTTATCTAACTGTATCTGTAACTGTACTGTACTAAAACACTCTTTCTCATCCTGCACCTGTACTTGTCTCATGGTGTGTGAATCTTTTCCTGTAAGGTGTGTGTGTGTGTGTGTGTGTGTGTGTGTGTGTGTGTGCGTGTGTGTGTGTGTAGGGCAGAATGGAGAGCTGAGAGTGAGAAGGGAATAGAAAGGAAAATTGTCATAACCTCATTCTGGGGGTAGGTGAGGGAGGAGGAGGAAGGAGAGGGAGTCGGGTCACAACAAAGGGTTTGACCCAGCGGCCGTCCATGGGGGACCTAATCAAACAGCAGCTCGGGGGTGAGGACCAACTGGTAGCAGCTTGGGAAGGACGCAACATGAGTCATCAACTCCAGACTTCATTCACATTACGTAAAATTCTTATGAGTTTCTTAAGACAATCACTAGAATCTTCTTGCGGAAATAATAAATAAACAAATAAACAAATAAATAAACAAATAAATAAATAAATAAATAAATAAATAAACTTAACTAGCGAGAATTACGATTACAAAAATATACAACAGCTTCAGAATTTTGAGTGAAAAAAAAAGAATCTTATAAAAACCAATGGATCTATGGCATACAATATTAATAAACCAGTATGACAACATGAACTCACATCTCTAAAGGTTGTGAGCTAAAATTAGACGGGTAAGACTCTAATAAAACACCCCTTGAGTGTAAAAACCAATCAAAGTATCACCCAAGGAAGTTAAACCTTATGCAACACACAACTGGTTAATATATTTTACTTTTATTTCGTTTACGTTATTTTAATCTTTGGCTAAATATTTGTACGTATCATTGTCAAATAGCTTACAACTACTGAATTATTATTATTATTATTATTATTATTTCTAGTTATCATTATTATTGTTGTTATTAATATTATATAATTAATATTGTTATTATTATTATTATTATTATTATTATTATTATTATTATTATTATTATAGTACTACAGAAACTACTTAACGTTATAATAAATAAATACAAACTTTACTTTAACAGTTTCATTATTGAGTCTCTCGAAAGTAAAAAATAAATAATGTTAGGTCATCAGTGGTCTAGCCCTGAGGTGAAATAAATTGTCCAGGATTTTAAGACACAACCTCACGTAACCCAACCTCACGTAACCCAACCTCACCTCACGTAACCCAACCTCACCTCACGTAACCCAACCTCACCTCACGTAACCCTTGTGGAACTGGGACCCACTAATGTTAGGAGCTATTAAATATGGGGCCTATTATAGCTGAAACCAATTAGGGGCGGGGGACTGGGGACCATTAACACTGGCACCATCAGGACTGGGGACCATTAACACTGGCACCATCAGGACTGGGGACCATTGACTGGCACCATCAGGACTGGGGACTATTAAGACTGGCACCATCAGGGATGGGACCATTAACACTGGCACCATCAGGACTAGGACCATTAACAGTGGCACCATCAGGACTGGGGACCATTAACACTGGCACCATCAGGACTGGGGACCATTAAGACTGGCACCATCGGGAACTGGGCCATAAACACTAGCACCATCAGGACTGGGGACCATTAAGACTGGCACCATCAGGACTGGGAATTAAGACTGGCACCATCAGGACTGGGGACCATTAACACTGGCACCATCAGGACTGGGACCATTAAACTGGCACCATCAGGACTGGGGACCATTAAGACTGGCACCATCAGGACTGGGGACCATTAGGACTGGCACCATCAGGACTGGGGACCATAAACACTGGCACCATCAGGACTGGGGACCATAAACACTGGCACCATCAGGACTGGGGACCATAAACACTGGCACCATCAGGACTGGAGACCATTAAGACTGGCACCATCAGGACTAGGGACCATTAACAGTGGCACCACAGGACTGGGGACCATTAACACTGGCACCATCAGGACTGGGGACCATTAAGACTGCACCATCAGGACTGGGGACCATTAACACTGGCACCATCGAGGACTGGGGACCATCAACATTCCGGCCAGTGACTCCAATAGACAAGAGCCAGGTGTGAATGGCTCTCTCCTGGGCAGGTGATAAGAGGGGCAGAAGGTCGACGGGGTCAAAGGGTCAGGAGATGTCTGTCTGTGTGTCTGGGGCGAGGGTTCAGGAGATGTCTGTCTGTGTCTGGGGGCGAGGGTCAGGAGGTGTCTGTCTGTGTGTCTGGGGGCGAGGGTCAGGAGATGTCTGTCCCAGTGTCTGGGGGGTCAGGAGATGTCTGTCTCTGTGTCTGGGGGCGAGGGTCAGGAGATGTCTGTCTTAGTGTCTGGGGCGAGGTCAGAGATGTCTGTCTTAGTGTCTGGGGCGAGGGTCAGGAGATGTCTGTCTCAGTGTCTGGGTCGAGGTCAGGAGATGTCTGTCTCAGTGTCTGGGAGGGTCAGGAGATGTCTGTCTCAGTGTCTGGGGCGAGGGTCAGGGAGATGTCTGTCTGTGTGTCTGGGGCGGGGGTCAGGAGATGTCTGTCTGTGTGGGGGCGGGGTCAGGAGAGCCTGTCTGTGTGTCTGGCAGGGAGTGTTAGGGTCAAGAGGTGTCTGTGTGTGTGTCTGGCGGGAGTGTTAGGGGGGTCAGGGTCTGTCTCAGTGTCTGGCGGAGTGTCAAGGGTCAAGGGTCTGTCTCAGTGTCTGGCAGGAGAGTCAATCAAGAGGTGTCTGTGTGTGTGTGCTGCGGAGTGTTAGGGGTCAAGAGGTGTCTGTCTGTGTGTCTGGCGGGAGTGTTAGGGTCAAGGGTCTGTCTCAGTGTCTGGCGGGAGTGTTAGGGGTCAAGAGGTGTCTGTGTGTGTGTTCTGGCGGGAGTGTCGGGTCTGTCTCAGTGTCTGGCGGGAGAGTCAGGGTCAAGGGGTGTCTGTCTGTGTGTCTGGCGGGAGTGTAGGGGTCAAGGAGGTGTCTGTGTGTGTGTGTCTGGCGGGAGTGTTAGGGGTCAAGGGTCTGTCTCAGTGTCTGGCAGGAGTGTCAAGGGTCAAGAGGTGTCTGTCTGTGTGTGTCTGGCGGAGTGTTAGGGTCAAGGGTCTGGGGAGTGTCAGGGTCAAGAGGTGTCTGTGTGTGTCTGGCAGGAGTGTTAGGGGTCAAGGGTGTCTGTGTGTGTCTGGGGAGGAGGATGTGGCAACACTGACAGCCGACAAGACCAGTAGTGGGATACTTTTACAATAAAATGCGGCTGATGGTTGTGGTGCACCGGATGGCTGCTGGAGGCGAGAGAAAGATTACCTCAAGTCACTTTCAGTCTGACTTAAGTGTGACTCAAGGACATAGCCCCCCCTCTCTCCTACGTGACCTGAGATAGGGCACGGATGACCTCGCTATCCTCACATGACTAACCTCACCTAACCCAATTACCTTACGTATCTAACTGACCTAACTAACTGTCCTATCTGACCTGACTTGACGTAACAACCTGGGAGAAAGGTGGTCTCGTGACCCTAGACAGTCCTCCCTTAATCCTGCCCCACAGCCTCCTCACCTGACACACACACACACGTGACAGTCCCGCACTGCTGGTCTTTTCGGGCCACCTGAGGACTCACCAACAAAGTTCCTGACATTTTGTCAAGGCTACACGAGCATTAAACCCGAGAGAGAGAGTTAAAAATAAATAAAAGATAGAAAAATAAAGGGAGAGGTACAGTACGTGTGAGCGGCCAGTGATGCACCTCACCACGTGTAGATCAAGTCTCAATAAACTTTTTAACGCTCCTCAGTTTATCTTTATCTTCCTATCACTTTCTCTCTGCTTAATACATTACAGTCTTCCTCTCTCTCTCTCTCTCTCTCTCTCTCTCTCTCTCTCTCTCTCTCTCTCTGTGTGTGTGTGTGTGTGTACCGGTTTGGCATGTCTGTCTGTCTGTCTTTGTAATAATAATAATAATGTATTATTATTACAATAATAGACAATAAAAAGTAAATATTAATAACAATTTACTATTTACTTCTAAAATGGGTCCATATGCCCTGTGTGTGTGTGTGTGTGTGTGTGTGTGCGCGTGTGTGTGTGTGTGTGTGTGTGTGTGTGTGTGTGTGTGTGTGTGTGTGTGTGTGTGTGTGTGTGTGTGCGCGGTGTGTGTGTGTGTGTGCGCGTGTGTGTGTGTGTGTGTGTGTGTGTGTGTGTGTGTGTGTGTGCGTGCGTGTGTGTGTGTGTGTGTGCGCGTGTGTGTGTGTGTGTGTGTGTGTGTGTGTGTGTGTGTGTGTGTGTGTGTGTGTGTGTGTGTGTGTGTGTGTGTGTGTGTGTGTGTGTGTGTGTGTGTGTGCGCGTGTGTGTGTGTGTGTGTGTGTGTGTGTGTGTGTGTGTGTGTGCGTGGTGTGTGTGTGTGTGTGTGCGCGTGTGTGTGTGTGTGTGTGTGTGTGTGTGTGTGTGTGTGTGTGTGTGTGTGTGTGTGTGTGTGTGTGTGTGTGCGTGTGTGTGCGGTGTGTGTGTGTGTGCGTGTGTGTATATTATTCGTCATTCCTGTTTGTAAATATGATCTGGTCTACTGGCGTCTCTCTCCTCTCTCCTCTCTCCAGCATCTCCCCCCTCCACATCCTCTTTATATTCCCCCCTCCACTTTCCTCCCCTCCCCCTCCTAGGAACTGGTTTGTCCTCCAGGTTATGAGGACTGTCACCCTCCTTCCTTCCTCCCTAACTCTCATCTTCCACACACACACACACACCTACCCCCCCTCTCTCTCTCTCTCTCTCTCTTACCTTTACTACACCAAGTCTCCTAACAATCAACAATCCTTTATTTTAACATCACATTGAATTTATTTTTGAGTCTTTGCACCAGTTAATTAGGTTTAACTATAACCCTGTATGTATGTATGTATGTATGTATGTGTATGTATGTGTATGTATGTATGCATGTGTGTGTGTATGTGTAACAGCAGCAGGTCATTATACTGTAAACATTAACCTCTGTATCACAACATGGTTAATAAGTAAACAGAAATATTAGGGTCTTTAACACAGCCAACAGGTGAAGTTTAGGCTACTGTACCTCTGTTATAGCCTGGCCCAGTCACCAGGTACAGTGTCTGGCCCAGTCACCAGGTACAGTGTCTGGCCCAGTCACCAGGTACAGTGTCTGGTCACAGGTACAGTGTCTGTGATCACCAGGTACAGTGTCTGGCCCAGTCACCAGGTACAGTGTCTGGCCCAGTCACCAGGTACAGTGTCTGGCCCAGTCTGGGTAGTGTCTGGCCCAGTCACCAGGTACAGTGTCTGGCCAGTCACCAAGTACAGTGTCTGGCCCAGTCACCAGGTACAGTGTCTGGCCCAGTCACCAGGTACAGTGTCTGGCCCAGTCACCAGGTACAGTGTCTGGCCCAGTCACCAAGTGCAGTGTCTGGCCCAGTCAGGTACAGTGTCTGGCCCAGTCACCAGAGTACAGTGTCTGGCCCAGTCACCAGGTACAGTGTCTGCCCCAGTCACCAGGTGATGTCTGGCCC
This sequence comes from Homarus americanus, assembly GCF_018991925.1. Taxonomy (NCBI): domain Eukaryota; kingdom Metazoa; phylum Arthropoda; class Malacostraca; order Decapoda; family Nephropidae; genus Homarus; species Homarus americanus. Next base: position 11,709 of record NW_024752210.1, read on the forward strand.
AGTCTACCAGGTACAGTGTCTGGCCCAGTCACCAGGTACAGTGTCTGGCCCAGTCACCAAGTACAGTGTCTGGCCCAGTCACCAAAGTACAGTGTCTGGCCCAGTCACCAGGTACAGTGTCTGGCCCAGTCACCAGTACAGTGTCTGGCCCAGTCACCAGGTACAGTGTCTGGCCCAGTCACCAGGTACAGCGTCTGGCCCAGTCACCAGGTACAGTGTCTGGCCCAGTCACCAGGTACAGTTGAACCATGTGTTATATTGTCGTCCAGTGAGTTGTTAAAGTCACGAATTATGGCCACCGCTATATGTCCGGACCTGGGAGACAGAGGCGGCCACCTGCCTCATCACAACAAGGCTTTTAGGTAGTTACTATCTTATGACCTGCAACACTTTCTCTTGTTATAATACAGACACTCCTTAACACCCAGCATGAAGGTCGCCTCGTGCTATCTGTGACACATAACCTAACACAGGGTAGTGATGCCTACTGTTGCTGAGCTTTAACAAGAGTCAAACATAATATAATTATAAAAATAGTGTGTTTGGCAAAAGTACCCCCAGCACGGGTCAAACAGACAGGTTTAAAAATTTTATTTTCAATTTTATAAAATGTCGGAGGTCAAGTATATAAATATATCAGAGGATCTTCTGAGTATTACCATCAAGTTAAAGTTTACACCCAACACTAAACAAAGGCGTCACAACACCTACAGTACAGTGCAGTATAGTATAGTACAGTATAGTACAGTATAGTACAGTACAGTACAATTATAGTACAGTACAGTACAGTATAATTACAGTACAGTAGAGTATAGTACAGTACAGTACGAAGTAAATTATAGTACAGTATAATTACAGTATAGTACAGTACAGTATAGTACAGTACAGTATAGTACAGTACAGTATAGTACAGTATAGTATAGTACAGTATAGTATGATACAGTACAGTACTACAGATGCAGTACAGTACAGTATAGTACAGTACAGTATAGTATAGTATAATTACAGGTATAATTACAGTACAGTACAGTATAGTACAGTACAATTATAGTACAGTCTGTTATAGTACAGTATAGTACAGTACAGTGAGTACAGTATAGTACAGTACAGTACAGTATAATTACAATTACAGTATAATTACAGTATAGTACAGTACAGTATAGTACAATTTTATTATAGTATATATTGTGATTATAATTATACTACAGTACAGTACAATTTAGTATAGTACAGTATAGTACAATTTAGTACAGTACAGTACAGTTATAATTACAGTATAATTACAATTACAGTACAGTATAGTACAGTATAATTCTAATTAGTGTACAGTACAATTTAGTACAGTACAGTACAGTATAATTGTGGTATAGTACAGTACAATAATACAATTACAGTTATAATTACAGTACAGTATAATTTTAATTTTGATATAACAATTACAGTTGGTATAGTACAGTACAGTTTCAGTATAATTACAATTTTAGTACAGTACAGTATAGTACAGTACAGTATAATTGTACAGTACAGTATAATTTTCAGTAGTATAATTTTAGTACATTATAATTTCATTTAGTATAGTATATTTACAGTATAATTATAATTCTGTTATAATACAGTACAGTACAGTATAATTTGATACAGTATAGTACAGTATAATTTTATAGTACAGTACAGTACAATTTTCAATTGTTGTCAGTACAGTATAATTTTAATTACAGTGGTATAATTTGAGTACAGTACAATTATAATTGGTACAGTACAGTATAATTACAGTACAGTATAATTACAGTATCAGTACAGTATAATTATAGTTTTACAGTATAGTACAGTATTTAATTATGAGTATAGTATTGTTACAGTATAGTACAGTACAATTCTAGTATAGTACAATTACAGTATAGTACTATATAGTTATAGTATAATTTTAATTACAGTATAATTATAGTACAGTACAGTACAGTTTCAGTACAGTACAGTATATCTACAGTATATTATAGTACAGTATAATACAGTACAGTACAGTACAGTATAATACAATTACAGTATAGTAATTATAATTACTATTTTAGTACAATTGTAGCTGGTACAGTATAGTACAGTACAGTAGCAGTTATAATTACAGTACAGTACAATTTGAGTATAGTTCAATTGGTATAGTATAGTATAGTACAGTATAGTTACAGTATAGTACAGTAAATTACAGTTGTATAGTTATAGTATAGTTACAGTTACAGTACAGTATAATTACAGTACAGTATTGCAGTACAGTATATTTTATTCAGTATAGTACAGTACAGTACAGTATAGTACAGTTATAGTACATATTAGTATAATATTTGATATAATAGTAAGTATAGTACAGTTGGTATACTAGTACAGTTCAGTACAGTAAAAGTATACTACAGTACCAGACCAAAATAACAAACAGCCGTCACCAGTGGTTACACGATACACTGCCAAAGACAAACATGACTCTGATACACTGCCACCAGCAAACATGACTCTGATACACTGCCACCGTAAACATGACTCTGATACACTGCCTGCAAGACAAACATGACTCTGATAACTGCCACCAAGACAAACATGACTCCTGATACACTGCCACCAAGACAAACATGACTCCTGATACACCACCAGACAAACATGACTCCTGATACACTGCAAGACAAACATGACTCCTGATACACTGCACCAAGACAAACTATGACTCCTGATACACTGCAAGACAAACATGACTCCTGATACACTGCAAGACAAACATGACTCTGATACACGCCACAAGACAAACATGACTCTGATACACTGCCACCAAGACAAACGATGATACACTGCCACCAAGACAAACATGACTCTGATACACTGCCACCAAGACAAACATGACTCTGATACACTGCCACCAAGACAAACATGACTCTGATACTGCTTCCAGACAAACATGACTCCTGATACACACCAAGACAACATGAGTCTCATCTACAGCCTCAAAACACCTTCACTGCTCTTAAGCTTTATTCCTTCATCTCCTGGGTCATTAACATTACTTCCTACTAACACAAATATTAACACAAGTTTATATATTAATAACAATAATACTGCAAGATAAATATTACCACCCAACCACCCTCTAACCACCCACAACCACCCCACCAACCCTCCCCAACCACCCTCCCCAACCACCCCAACCACCTCCAACCACCACCACCCTCCCCACCCACCCTCCCACCACCACCCCAACCACCTCCCCAGCCACCATACCACCCCACCAGCCACCCTCCACCACCACCCAACCACCCTCCAACCCTCCCCACCTCTAGCCACCACCCAACCACCACAGCCACCCTCCCCACCCCACCCAGCACCTCTCCAACCTCCCACCCACCCAACCTCCCAGCCTCCCACCCCACCCCTCCCATACCCCACCCCAACCACCCCAGCACCCCAGCCACCCACCCCAGCCACCTCTCCAACCACCCCTCAGCCACCCACCCCACCCCACCCCAGCCACCTCCCCACCCCATTACTATACCTGTGGCACAACCCCTCTCATAAAAGAACCGGGCATCAACGCCAATGTTTCGTTTTCAAAGAGTCAGAGATTGGAGTAACAGGGTCAGGTCAATAATAAGAAACAGGTGATACACAGGTGATACACAGGTGATGAAATGTCTGTATCTTCTATGGTCGTGATACATGTTTCTCGTCTCTTTCTGACTTTTTATTTTTGGAACAAGATAATTTATTTGTAGTGGTATTTTGTCTGTTGTTTTAATTATGCTGGACAGGTATGCTGGACAGGTGTGCTGGACAGGTGTGTGCTGGACAGGTGTGCTAGTTGTTAGGTGGGTCTCTATACCTGATTGCTTATGTGGGGCATTTCTTTCTTTCTTTCTTTCTCTCATCGTTCTATCTTTATATCGTCTATCTATTTCTATCTACAGTATCTATTTCTATCTACAGTATCTATTTCTATCTACAGTATCTATTTCTATCTACAGTATCTATTTCTATCTACAGTATCTATTTCTATCAACAGTATCTATTTCTATCTACAGTATCTATTTCTATCTATAGTATCTATCTATTTGTATCTACATTATCTCTCCCCTCTCAGGTAGTTCTCTCTCTCTCTCTCTCTCTCTCTCTCTCTCTCTCTCTCTCTCTCTCTCTCTCTCTCTCTCTCTCTCTCTCTCTCTCTCTCCTTTAAGGTTCCTGTACAGAAGGGGTAGAGATATGAGATAACAGATTATATACAGTATAATCATTCAGTTAATTAGTATTCGGAGGTTAATGTTTATCTTTGGAGTTATTGGGGAGGAGAGGAGGAGGAGGAGGAGGAGGAGGAGGAGGAGGAGGAGGAGGATGGTGAGATACAACATAAAGAGACCTACCTAACCTAACAACCTAACACATCTTCCCTCTCAACACTATCCAAACACTGTAAACATATACTCGTGAATGCACAGGTTTTTAATTGTTCATTTTGTGTGGCTGCCTGAAAAAACTCACCACCTCGAGGAAATACTGTACAAATAATTCTTTAAGTAGTGTTTGACAAATGAATAAGGTGTGTGTGTGTGTGTGTGTGTGTGTGTGTGTGTGTGTGTAGAGAACATACCAGACCTAGCTGTATTGACTATTTGCCATCGCTCTTGTTCATGCTCGAGTACTAGAAGGGCGCTACACTGTTCCTATAGCTGCTGTTACTTTACATAAGGAAGAATCCCGGAGCTGTGAGTTTAACCAGTAGAGGAGGAGGAGGAGGAAGGAGCTGGTCAGGTGAGAGGAAAGTGGGTACTGACCATGTGAGAGGCAGGGGAGGGAGGGGCAAGGCCATACTAAGAGGTGACCCCGCCCCCACCCCTTCCCCCCACACACCTCTTCACAAAATAACAACTTTAGATCTGTTGGAGACTTAAACCATTAAAATCAACATCCACGTGAATTAAACCAGCAAATTTTCCCATGTACTGAATAAAAACAAGAAAATGTACAAATAAACCTGACTAAACCAATAAACCTCGAATGACTTCTTATACCTGAGTTAACTTTACCAATTAATAAACGATTACATACACAAGATAATATTCCCTAAACGACCATATTCCCAAACACGAGACCAGGAGGAGGAGGAGGCAGTAATTACGTCTCATTGCCCACCTGTGTTAACACTTGTAACCAACAGCCTCAACCTGGACCCATGCAAGGTGAGAATCCGCACAATTTTGATGGACACGAATATATTCTGAATAATCTACACTAGTTTAAAATCACAAAGTTTTAACGATTTATGAACACATGGGAAAATGTCGACAATATTCTTAAGAAGAGAAAGAAGCAAAGATGTAATAGGAAATAGAGGTAGGCAAGGCAGGAGGCCGGGCCAGGCAGGCAGTCTCGTGGTCAGCTCCCTTGAATGTCTTCACACACTCACCCATGTGAAAAGAAAGCCTCGCCAACCTTCAGATACTTCTTGTGGTCTTTATGACTATTATAATACAACGCGAAATAATATATCTTGCTAGGTGAGGGTGGGCCTTGGCGTGAAGAGAACCCTGTAGCTCACCACCGACTGTCTCCATGGATTGAGCTTCTCCCACATATTGTGATACAAGACCAGATCAGCACCGAGACACAACACTCACTAAGTTCTTGGCTGTAGAGAACACTCCTGGACCACACAATGTAATATATCTGAAGAACAAACTTGTTCATGTCTAGAGAAAACAATTTTGGGGCAGCAGGCCTTAGCCTACTGTACTGTGTGACCTTAATGGCCTTTATAGTACAAGACAACGGTGAGGAGGACAAGGCACTTGACCGCCTTCATGACCAACTTCAAACCAGGTATCCATTCCCAACTGGGTGGCCTGGAGGTGACCAAGGAGCGACCGACGACCCTTAGGAAAGGGTTGGGTCGGGTTAGATTTAGATCAGGGATTAGAGCAACTTAAAGCTATTATCTCACTGAAGAAAAAACTTGTTTAACATGACTGGGTGTGTATTTGAAATAATGAAGGGAAAAACAAAGACTACCGTATCAGTAGCTGCCAGTCAGGTGAAGGTGTGGGGAGAGAGAAAACATTTAAGTGCATTCACAAAACATGTGTACCGGTACATACAAATGTGGAACGTGTGTGTGTGTGTGTGTGTGTGTGTGTGTAACAGAAAAGCATTGCGGTGTGTAGAGTCCGGGAGGAGTACACGATGAGCATCACCGGGAGATGAGGTGAGAGTGATGCTGCTGGCTTAGTGGGGTGGGGGACTGGGAGGTGGGGAGTGTGGAGGTGGGGGGGGAGGTGGGGACTATGATGGAGATGGGAGAAAAAGAAGAGAAGGAGGTGGGGGAGAGTTTAGAAGAGAGACAGAAAGAGGGATAGGGGAGGAGATGAAAGTGATAGGGATGAGAAAGGGGAAAGATATAAGAGAGGGAAGATGTGAAGTTGAGAAGGAAGGGAGAGAAAATGTGAGGAGGGGGTCAAGAAAGGAGGGAGACGGAAGGGAGAGATGATGTGGGAAGAGGGGGTGAGGGAGAGGGGAGGTGAGGGACTGGAAAGAGAGTGGGGAGTGGGAGGGGGTGGAGTGGACTAGAGGTTGCCAGAGGTCTTGAGCACAACACAGTGGACCTCTGACCTTGCAACAACATCATAACTACAACCCAAACCACAACAATAACCTACAATATTCATAGAAATTATATGGTAGGATTATTAAAAAATAATATGTCTACTTTATTCCATCATTTCTGCCGGTTATTTTACCTTCTATTTTTATTTTTTTACCTTGTCTACTCTTCTACTTTCCCGTGGATAAGTTTGAGTTAGGTTAGGTGGAAGACTCGAATGTGGGTAGGGGGTATAAACATTACTCGTTAATACTCTACCTTCTCCGTTTAAATGTGTAATGGATCTAAATTATATTCAACTGTATACTGTACCTGAATGACAATTATTTCCAGTACTGTAATTCCACATAGACATGTATTTAAACTTTCTTCCCCAAGGCTAGTAGGTGAATTATTTCACCCATGCCTACCCATCTCCGGAGACACACACGAGGATAGGTTCTAAACGTTCGTATATGCTCAATCTTTCCTTAACTGTGTCGATGTTCAACCAACTGGTTCCTAAACATCAGCTGGTTATTATGGATTCACGGTTCGTAGAGTTACACTAGAGACTCTGGAAACCCCGATACCTTCCCTCTTAAATATAAATAAATAAAAAGGCCCCGGTTAAATGATTAACTATTTGCCGTTTGTTGTATACCAGTGCAAACATGTTGACCTAAAGTGAACTTGTGTGTGTCAATGGATATCGTTCTTTAATAATCATAAACAGAATGAAAAAGTCTTCAAAGTTAAGCAGTAAATGGTAAAAACAGCACCCGGATAAGAGAAAACCACTTGCTTGAAGAGATCAGGTATGTCGGGGTTTTTTTGTTTTTGTCGCGAGTTTTTTCTGGCGCGTTTAAACCCTCTAACCATTTGATGTTCAGTCTACGGGGTTTAACCGCTTTGAAATTGTAGTTACGCCTAGGACCATGTTAAAGAACGATGGTTTAATACGTTGGTGTAATTTTTCAAAGTTTGGTCAGAGGTTTGTTAAACTTTCTAACAGGTGATGTGGGGCTTATCCATCTTTTAATCCAAGACATAGAGATTTTTTCAAATATTTATACATTAAGTTTCTCTTCAACACCATGTATCCCTTACGCAGGGGTTGGACGTTATGTTTCCAGTTAAGTGATGTGATAATGCATTTTACTTCCTACATACATAAAATTGCGAAGGTAGTAAAATTTCAATCAATAACTATTAATATGAGAACACGGTCAGTCTCACTTAAGTTACAACTTAAAAATGGATTCTTAAAATTTCTAAGTCAATGTAGAAACGTTGATTGGCTCAGTACTATATATTTCATAACTTACAGTATGGGATATTTATACTAACTCACGTAGACTAGACAAAAAAATAATAATAAAAATTAAACGCAAAATAACATGTAACTAACAAAAAATATATCTCATTCCAGTTACGAATCGCTGTACTCGCACCAGACGGGGTTTAACGCCGGAGGTAAACAGGTAATGCCGTCCGTTGTCAATAGATAAGATGATTAGTATCGTTGTTGTCTGGCGAAGATAGAATGTTTGCCATTATTAAATCTGTGATGGCGACAGGATATTAGTAATGTCTTTTCCGGTGAGGTTGTTGTTCTTACGATGAAGGGAAAATAAATTCTGGGTGTGGTTTAGTGGTGGATCGTCATAATATTATGATACTGTTGATGCTATGACAGGGATAATATGGTAATGATTACACATGATAATTATTAACGTAGAGCAGATGTTATAATGGCGGGATAAGTTGTGGTCCTAACGTAAGGATGAGGAGATGGTCGTGTCGGTATTCCTGCCGAGGCCAGGCTACAAACATGTGTCATTGTCCCCTCGTGACCTTGGAGGTGAAGGTAACTTGGAGTAGTATTGGACATCTACCCAGGCTATCCTCACCCACACAAAACTTACACGCTAAACAGTTTTAGATGTTAATAGCATATGACTATGTTATAATTACAAAACACTCATAGTGACAGCCTTGGTAATACTGTCCGTTCTACTGCCATCTCACCATCAGTAAATGCACTGAAAGCTCCAGACAGTACTATATTACACCGTTACAACGATACCTTGTCCCTCTTAATTAATCTTTCTGCCGTTTTTATTATATAATTGTTTATTCTCTAATATTGTAATAAATGTTACTTTTATCAACATTATTTAGTGCCTAGTCTTACGCTACCATGACAGCAAAATTCCTGTCCTACCTCCTAGTGACAACAGTTGTTCGTTGCCACATGTGAGTGCAATGTATTACTAAGGTTTAAGAACTGCAAGGTCCTCTGTGCCGAATAAATCGTTATTACACACACACCAGTCTTTATTATCTTCTATGGAGCCGATTCTGCCCATTTTTGGTGGGAGTCTTCCAGCCAAGCCACACCACACAGTTTACATTCACCTTGGCCTAAAAATGTATATAATTAAAATTCCGCATATTCTTATCATTATTTCTCCGTTTCAATGTTTGGGTAGAGAGAGGTTTGTGACAGCACAGCTACAAATAAGCCAAACCATGGGCACCAGTAAATGTATAATAATGTATGTCAAAATAATGAGTAGTGAGCAGGTGAAGAGGGAGAAAACGGGCCTTATCTTGGTACCCAATATGCCAAAGAAAGATTACCATACTATGAGAATGTTTATTTGACCCAACGCCAACTAGTGATTAGAAGGATAAGATGCATACTGTACCACACACTGTATATCAAAAATAAATAAAGACAGTTACTCAAGAAGGCGGAAAATTAATGACTGAGGATGAGAAGGCACGAAGACTTATTTATGTCGGTCAAAACGAATCTTTTATGCAAAACCAGAACACATTACGGTAAAACAACACAATATTATATATATCAAAGGTAGATCTCTAAGTAATAAACACAAAGTCAGTGAACGACCTTAAGACTGCTCAACCACCATATACTCCTTTTGGCAAAAAATCCTTTCCAGAACTTTCCCTCCGCGAACAACACAAACCCAATTACAGTTAATAAAGTGAACACAATAATACGTGCGCTCAAGTTTCTCGAGCCAACCAGTGATTTAAAGTTTCAGCGAAACCACTTCCTGCTGCTTCATTGTACGTAAGTTTATATGAGTTTTAATGGGTTACTGAGGTCTGTAAAAACCTGTAAGTTAGGTGATCACTCTTCTTGGTTGATTAAATTTTCATATAAACTACAACAGAAATGTGTGACTGCTTGTGTAGGCATTGGCAGGTTGTGTTAAATTATCATGTTACTTTGGTCGAGGTTAATGCTGTTTATTTGGTTACTATTAGACTCGTTGACTTGAGAGAGATCAAGTTGATTAGGTTAAGTTGAGTGTAAAACATTATTTGGTTGAGTGATTAGACTTGATGAAAGGTCAAAGGATTAATCTTGATTTGTGGTTAATACTGCAATATTTCAGTTCGGTTTGATCTACTTAGAATTGCTTTCAGTTGTCTATTGAGACCCTGGATGCTAAGTTGGTAACAATCACCTTTAGTTGTGGCTGAGGAGTTAGATATTGTTCGATTTTGGTACGACGGATTAATTTATTTGGATAAAATTAAACTGGCGCACTAACTATAGTTGAGGCCATTATGGGTTGGTATAAGTAGATTTTGGTTTATTCTTTTGGTGATAAGTAAGGTCAGGCTTACGTCTGACAAGGAAGGTTAATGGTAACGTATCTGTGCAGAATGCTACGTAATTCACACCAGTTTAGAGCGTGCCGGTATTGAGCGAAGCATCCTTAGGTGTGGGTGATAGCGGCGGTGGAAGGCAATCGGCCGCCGCGCCGCCCACTTGTCACCACATCCCTAATATGGAGGCTGTTGTTATATTGACTGCATACATGTGTGATCCTCGATCAGAGGTATGGAGTGACTGAATAATTCCCCCAGCATCAAACTATGTGTAGCGATCTGCCAGTGAATTTTCATGTTTTCGCCAAAACTTGGGACTAACCTGGCCCAAATGACTTCACCTAACCTAGATAACGTATCTAACCAAATCTACATAGTCCAACCTAACGCAGCCAATATAACCCAACCTCGGCTGGGTTAAATGATGGCCTCTGTCATTTGTAAATTCTTAGTTTAAAGGTTTAGGTGTAGGGTCAAAGATAACTCGCGAGGATTTAATTATTTGGATCATGTGTTGAGGTTATTTCTGTTAAATGTTTGTCCTGAGACCTCACTGGCTGGCCCTCTGTCTGTTACTCTGGCTAAGGTTTACTCGGGCACAATAGATGATTGGCACAAACTACTGTTCGTACAGTATTTGGATCATCCTCTTATGGCGATCTGTGTCAATGCTTCCGGTCCTTGTTTAATTATAAATGTTGGCTTCTAATACAAACGTTAGTTGGTCACCTTACATACTGTACTTTATAACACAAATATCATGTTCATCTTTTGTTCAACTACAAATAATTATTTTATGATTACTTAAACAAAATATTTAATTATATTCCGACACTGATTCCTACAAAATAGTTGGCAGGTCGCGGGGGAGTAACTTTTAATGAACTACAAGATTTTTAAAATAAAAAGTCTATTAAAAAATGAACAAAACACAGCTTGATAACCAAAAGTTAAACCAAATATTAGAAACATTAGAAAAAATCACAAAACCATTATACTTTTATATTTATGTTTATATATATATATATATATATATATATATATATATATATATATATATATATATATATATATATATATATATATATATATATATATATATATAGTACTGAAGTTAGGACAGCAGTAACATCACGTAGTAGGATATAGTTCAGTTAGGGGCCAGCGGTATTTTTTGCCAGAATAAATGATAAAACGAAGGATAGCGACATGTGGGAAGCCTACCTGCGAGATGTTGATGTCTTTACGTCCTCCAACTACTGTGCCTGGCGACCGACTGAAGCCCGCCAGGTTCTTTCCCAGCTGTTAACACCACCACTAGACACCTCTTGTGTCAATGATTTGTAACTGGCTGGCACCCAAGCTAGCAGAGATGGAAATATCCCTTGCTTGAGTCAGTCTACCACATGGATGTTTCTTGATTCACACACAACTGATTCTTCGCTTCTCGCCTTTCAAGTTCAGTTGTCACACCCACATCTTCCTCCAGTGTTATTAGTTGCACATTAAGACACTATCGATTTACAATAACAAATAACGCATTCAACTGTTAAATCATATAGGAACTGTGAACAGGTCACTGGGGAAAGTGTAGTGAAGATAATTATTTCAAATTAACCAGTTATTTTATCTCCTGGGGACAGAGTAGGGTGGTCCATGCCGTCAACAGCACAATTAGAGAACGAAAAGAACAAATATGTCATATGTTCGCCCAAAATGTTCACAATGTAAATCTTCTAGGCTGTATAACACCGCAAAAAATATATATATTTTGTCATATACAAAATATAGCGCCTCGATACTAACCTCAAGATGATGTTAGCCTGCAACACTCTTATGATTTAAGGGTGATTTTTAGTTAATGTAATTGTTACGTTCGGCAATATCGCCATGACAGCTCCAACAGTCGCCGCTGCTTACCGCCAAATCATTCATGCAAGATGACATGAACAAAATTAATCTAATACCGTAGAATAACTTAACATTGATTAGGTTGGATAAAAAATGTTGTGAAGCGTCCGTGATAAAGCCACAAAACTCAACTGTTAAACCATACATTTAAGTCTGCTGCATTTGTAATTTATTTTTATTCACAGATTATAAAAGTATTTACAGTATATGATTAAAATCAAATCATTATTATTCTACTATTATTATAATTATTATTACTACTTTATTATTATTATTATAATATAAGTTCATATTTACCTTTGGTGAGAGGCTGATTACTCTATTCAGTAGGGAGTCGAAATAATTATCTTTGGGTTTTTTTCCACCATATAACCCCAAAAATCGTGTTTTTAATTTGAATTTAGGTTGTAACCAGGAATGTAATACGTTATTGTGTTGTTATGCTTTCATACCCAAAACCCATATCTAGAACCCCTAACCCTTCACCCAAGGATTTTGTATTATAGATGGCTGAAGGCTCACCCAATGGGCCAACCTGCCACTCACAACTGTATGCCCGCTTAAGAATTGACAGTATTTTGGGATGTTAGGTAAGATTTGAAGTACTGTCCATATGTACAGTATTAAAATCCTTGTTGGAGGTGAGATGATTAATGGGAGGAGGCTTGCATTGCTAAATTCATCGTTCTTTGGTGTCCCAAAGATTCTCTCCTAGTATATCTGTACTGGGGATATAATTATTGTGAGGCTATTAATTGATTCAATAATACCAAAATGGAACATGAACGGTTCTTCAGATTTCTAGTATATTGATAACGATCCACTTGGCGGTGAACATCGAGTATCATTGGGATACATAAAATAAGCAGTGATATAATTGAGCAACATGTAACCGAACGAAGTACAATGA